>NC_036641.1:11946261-11997285 GCF_002806865.2 Cucurbita pepo subsp. pepo
AAAAAAAAAAAAAAAAAAAAAAAAAAAAAAAAAAACTGTACAGAACCAGATGTGGGACCAAAAGCACATGAATGATTCACATATTTTCCTGTTCTCTTATTCCGTTTTAGATCCGTCGCTGAAATCTCAACCATTCGTGGAAAATGCTCCACTAATAAACTCTAGAATTTACGATATGGCTCACTGAAATACCAACTCAAAATCTTAAACTCATAGCTTACGGTGAATCAAATTTCATATTCTTTTAACACCCGCTCATCAACAACTCGATTCACATGTTTTACTTGTATGAAAATGTTTTGCTTTATAACTGGTTTTTTGAAGCAAAACATCTACTTATGTGAATCGAGCTTTCGATGAGCGGGTGGTACATATTCTTTGGACAGATGGACATGCAGACGAAGCTTTGTTATGAAACAATATATTCAACGACCCATGTGCAATCATATTGTAAGAAACTCACCAAGGATTCTATTGCAGCACTTAATAAGAAGATAGAATAAGTGGTGAAGAAAGCATCAGCGAGAAAGCCACCAAGGAGAGCAAGGAGGAAAGCTGTGCCCATAAAATTGGTGACGATGTTGGCAGAACCAGAGGGAGAATAGTGCATGAACTTGGACAGATACAGAACAAGATTACTTGCATTGGCCAGGAATGCTAGATTCTCCAATACTTCAACAGCTGGTGTAATGCAGTTCATAAGATCAAATCAGCCACCATTAATGAGGACAATAAGAAGAAGAAAAAGTAGTCACTAGCAACTTCATTTTCCTTTTAAATGAATTATTTGACAATTTTATGAAAGTACAAAACTTTCTCATAAGAATCAAAATTAATCTTCTTATATACTGACCCAATACAAAGGAGGCAGCCAGCATGCCTCCATGGCGTCCTTTTACAGCAGGTCTCTTCCTCCAATCGACATAGTCTTCTTCCCAAATGTGCAGCTCTGGAGTTTCTTCCTAGAAAATGAAGGATAAAGGGAGTTGAGTTATGGATAAAACAAAGCAAAATGCATATAACTTGAAGGAAGTTAAATTAAACTGTGATCCCACCACATGTTTTTGAGCTTCTGATGGAGTCACAGTAAGGGAAGACATTCTTTTTTCTTCAATTGGAAGGTACGGAAATGGACAGCTTTAGCTCTCAAATTTTAATGAACAGTTGATCCAGAACTCTCTATTCGAATTGGTTGTGAAGTAAAATGGGGTGGCTGTATTTATAGACTCACAACACGATGGTCCATCCAGAAAAGAAAAATCTAGACTCTTTCGAAAATGACAACTCCTTTCTTTCTTCCCCTGCCTTTTCACCACAAATCTACAAAGCTAGTGGTGCCAAATATCATATCAAAGACAAGAGGAAATGCTCATCGCCATCGGATTCTCTCAGCAGTTTGATGGTTCAACTTTTACAGTAGGGAGTAAAGATTAGTTAATGTAGACATACGACTGCCATTAATTCAGTTGAAATTGAAAAGCTATACATCACCGTCAGAACTGAAAGGGAAGTAACAATTCTGCCCATTTGGTAGGCCAAATTAGGTGATCACTTGCTTCTACTCCAAACAAACCAGTGGTAGAATCAGCCATTCTCATTTATAATCCTTAAAACGAAATTCAAAAACATCTCACATCAATATGAAAAGTACGTTATTGGTATAGAAGCTATTAGAATAAGAATAGTGAATAGACATGTTGGAAAAGGAATAGGAATATGATGAGTAAGAGATAGATAATATTCAGGTGTTTGAGAAAAAAATGGGAGAGGTTATTAGGGGCAAATAACCCTCTACATACTTCCACAAAGAGTTTGGAATCGACTACTTTTAACATAAATTCTCGTGATTTTGGTTTGAGTTTCGTCCAAAAAGATCTTATACGAATGAAGATGATTATCCTCACTTATATACATTCATTCATCTGTATTGATATCGAGCACATCACTTTTAACCCGATCAATTCTTCTTCATTGGAACATAATCTTCCACAAATCCTCTACATACTTTGACAAGAATATGGAATCAACCTCTTTTAACATAAGCTCTCGTGGTTTTGATTTGAGTTTTTAATAATGAAGATGATTATCTCATTTATATACATTCATTCATCTATGTTGGCTATCGAGCACATCACTTTTAAGACTCAAAGATTCTACCAATATGACTAAAGATTAAAAAAAATATGTTATGATATGACTTATGGTTATGCAAAATAACCCTCCACACATATTTTCAATAGTATGATATTAACCACTTTGAAGGTAAGCACTTACTTTGGTTTTTGTCTCCTTTGGAAGATAGCAGTAGATATAATATCCTGATCTTTCTCCATTCCACCAACGTTGGTCATATCCCTAATTCCACCAAAAAGATTAAGATGAGAACGAGGGAACAATGGGGATTGATTAGAGATGCAAGTTGAATTTGGAGGACCTACCTTTTTTTCGGGTGTAGAGGGCTCAGCACCCGCACCCAGGGGTCGGCAGTGGAAAAGGGAAAAAACCCACTCCGGAATATCTTCAAACACAAAAAGGGTAAAGAGGCGGGGCCCATCATTTTGCCGTCTTGTATCGGACTTCAATCCTTATCGATGGTTACTTTTCCTAAATGGTTGGGTCTTCAGATGGGGGTGGAAATGAGAGTGTAAGGATCCTTGCCTTTGATGGTTGCCGGGGGGCGTAGGTCATCTTTCTGAGGACAGGACACACAAACAATGGACATTGTTGGCCCTCACGAACGTGGAATTTAATGTCTCCCACGCAACTCCATACTCAGTGGCCAATAATCTGCAAACCCAGCGGGAAATGGACCCCAACCTCAAGTTCTGGTACCTGTGAGTTTGTACGTGAAGATTCAATCAGCAGCAGATAAAAGGGCGGTGCACTTACCATTCCCAATCCCATTCCGCCATTCCCATGCAAATGCAACTTGGTAAGCCTTTCTTAATCCATATGGGTCGGTCGCACTCGTACAAGTTTCAAAGCTTAGTGCTTCGCCTTATCTGATCGTCTTTTACTCACATGGGCCTCTATGTTTATTGCATTTCAAGAACAAAGTGAGTTGGGTTTACTATTTCAACTCATTATTGCTCTAATAAAAATGCTACCAATACTTATTATTTAATTTGAATAATTCAATAAATCTTATAATTTATTTTTAGTTGGAATTTAATTTTATAAAAATTTGTTAAATATAAAAAAAATTTTAAATAGTATATTGGAGTGAAAACTATTTTTAAAATTCATTGAAAGTACGAAAACTAAATTTCAAAAAAAGTTTACCATCGATTTTGTGGGAGTAACTTTTTTTTCTTCCGCTCTGAAAGTATAAACCAATACTATCACGAAAGAGATGGTCTCACATTTTATTATATTAATTTCTACTTTACCTTATCAGAGTTCATTCTCGAGAGAACTCCATTTTAAAATTTTCGCTCTCGTTGGGACCCGCTATGCCAAAAAGATATAGTTTCGTTCAAGTAAAGGATTCTAGCCAATTAAAATGATTTCTTTAAGGAACTCGTCAATATAGTCCCGTTACTTCTAGAGAAGGGATGTCTCCTCACAAAGGGAGTTGTAGTGACTAGGTCCAAACGACTCTCTCTAGGACAAAATGCTAAAGGTATACCCAAAAACACATACACGAATGCTTAGTTGGGCAAATGCACCTATAATGACTAGGATGTATATCTCATAAACCCTAAATGGCTCGTTTTGAGTGAATTCTTACCTCTTAAAAAGCAAAGCTCGCCGATATGAGCTTGTTAAGGAGTAATTTACATACTCTAATTCTTTTTAAATCGATGTTCAAATTTTCGTACCCGACTTAGAAAATCTGTGTTTCGTAAAAACGTAAGGAGAAGCTAAGACATTCTGCAGAGAACCCAAAATCAGAGGGAAGTGTCATGAATGTACTACTGAAACTTACATGTTCTTGAAGTCCTTCCCAACAAGATCGTTGGTTGAAAATCATTTGACCCAAACTTTGTGTTCAGATTCTCAACACAAAGTGAATACAATATGCAGGCAGCAGCTGTTTCTTAACATGTTGCACAAACTGTGAACAAGACCTCAAACCTCAAAGTAACATACGGTCACGAATAATCCGAGTGAGACTCGGAGTAATCGCTCGGGTAGGGCGACATTACCTCTCGCTCTAGCAGCTGCAGAACTTGGTTCATTGTAGGCCGCATAGCCGGGTTGCCATTGGTGCACCTTGCTGCTATTTCAAGAATCACTTCTACAGTTTCCACATCTGCATTCTTGCACCTATTATCCACTATGTTCTCCAATTGGTCTTCTCCCCGGAGTGTGTTCAACTAATAGTCATGAATCATATTCCATTCAATGCGTTGTTTAAACATTGTGAAAAAAACATGCAAGAAGTTGAGCTGCGTAGAGACTATTTGGCTTACCCAACCAACAACATTTAAGCCCCTTTTTGAGAAAAATGGATCACTGGGTCTCTTCCCTGTTACAAGCTCCAGCAACAGAACTCCAAAGCTATAAACATCAGACTTCTCAGTTCCTATCCCACTTTGCAAGTATTCTGCTCAAGAAAGTATTGAACACTACTGAGCTTAATGTTCTGAATCTAAGTTGAATCATTATTGTAGCTAATATCAAAAGGAAGTAAAGGGAATTGGACCTGGAGACAAATAACCAAATGTGCCAGCAACAACAGTTGTGACATGGGAATCCCCATCAACCGAAAGCTTTGCGAGACCAAAGTCGGATACATGCGCCTCTAAGTTCTCGTCGAGAAGAATGTTGCTGGATTTTATGTTGCAGTGCACAATCTTTGGACAGCAATCATGGTGCAAGTATGCCAGTCCTCGAGCGGAGCCGAGCGCTATGTTTAACCGAGCACTCCAATCCAAAGACCTTTCGGGTCCATATTCTGTAAATAATGAAAACATGATGCATACTCTTGAGATATTACTTACTTCCTAATATTTCCATTTAGAACTTCAAAACTGGTGATATTGTGTATGAAAAATGATACCATGTAAGAAATCATCCAAGCTACCAGCTGCGAGATAGTCATATATAAGAAGCTTTGAAGAAGGGAGCCTGCAATAACCACGCAATGTCACTAAATTTATGTGTTTAATGCTTCCCAAGATCTCCAATTCTCTTTCAATTACTTGATCTGAACCATCTTGACTCCTATCAATTTTCTTTACAGCAAACGCTTCACGATCATTCATGACCATCCGATACACGGTGCCGAGCCCTCCTGAGCCAACAATATTTGTTTCTTTAAGGGCCTCCAGCTTTTCTATGATCTCACACGTCGGGTACGGTAGATCACCATGGAATGTAATGAGCTTGGCACCTACATTGAATTGTGAGAGTGGTCAATTGCAACATGCGTTTGAAGAGGAATTCACCATAGGAATGTAACTCACTTGATTCGCGAGTATTTTGCTTCTTAACTTCCAAGTAACTCTTTGCAGTTCTTTCTTTCTTGGATACCAAACGAGTCCACATGAGTACAAGAAGTATGACCAACACGAACCCTGCTGTCGATATTGCACCAATCAACAGTCCTTTGATGTAATGAGAGGATCGTTTCACAGGAACTATAAAACAAAAGGCAGAATCAGTCATTTACTCATTCTATCGAAGCAAACAAGGTCAAGTGCTGAATAATAACGTCATTAAGGTGTAAAGAGATTGCCTGCAGCTTGATCACTTCCAGCATGTGGTAAAACAGCAGGAAACCCCAGTGAGGTCCGACACGGCTTGTTCACTTGCCGACCACAAAGATCTTGATTACCAAAGAACCTGGCACATCAAGGGATGAAACCATCTCAAGATAAAAGAAGATTTGAAGTTGAAGTTAACAAAGAAATGACATGTTTCTCTTGATGTTAGCATCATCATGAAACTACCAACTTGCAATGGGACAGTCATAGTTCTAAATTCTACCCATGATCATACCCAGGACCGGGCCATGATAGTTTACAAGAACTTACGAGTTATTCCCAAAGGTGCTTAGAACTCCAATATCTGGGATTTCTCCAAAGAAGAAGTTGGTAGACAAATTCCTAATATAAGTTATAACTTGTAAGAAACACAACAAAGGATATAATATCTTCAGTAATGTGAATTACAGGCATGAAAAGTCAACAAAAATGTAGCTATAATGCTTACAACTTACAGATTGCGTAAGTTTGTGAGACGACCAATTGATGATGGTATACTTCCCTTAAGGGAATTGCTTGATAAATCACTACAATTAACCAGTGATAAGAACTGAGTGCCAGAGTTGTAATTGACATCATAAAAAGATGTTAACTAAGACATCACAGAGCCACAGAATCATCCAAGAAAGTGGGAGAAAGATGAAGACTCACAGTATGGTGAGGTAAGAAAGGTTTCCAATATTTGATGGAATCCCACCTTGAAGATAGTTAGCCCTCAGGTAGCTGAAGCAAAATGATGTATGATATCATGAATATGAATAATGCTTTCAAGCACATTAACAGAACAATAGGCAATAATTACTCACATGGCTCTAAGTTCAGAACAATTGGCAAGTTCATTGGGAATATATCCATGTAATCCGTTCTGGTGGAGAGCCCTGATTTCACATAAGAAAGCACAGAATCAAGTAATTAACATAGTAGAGAAAGAAGGTGGCTGTAGAGATGCTTACAGTCTCTGCAATCTACTAAGTTTACCAATGCTGGGAGATATAATCCCTGCTAGTTGCATGAACGGCAGATTACTGGAAAACCCACGAAAAAACATGGCCAAAGATTTCAAAACGAATTTCAAAAGATGGGTATCAAGAAAATGAAGTGAAATGGGTATGAACTGTGAAGTAACATACATTGAGCTAACACGAGAGTCCTGGGGATGGCAAGAAATGCCAGTCCATTTGCAGGGAGATTCATCTGAAGGGCTCCAATTAGCGAGGACGTTCTTAGTGTCATTCAAAGTAGTTTTGATTTCCAACAATGTCAAACCTGAGACACAAACAAAGTGAATCCACACCCAAAAGAAGAAATCAACAGAAATGAAAGAAACGTAGGGTTTACCATCTTCAGTGAGCGAAAATGAGCAGTGGCTGAAAAGGGTTGCTGCTAAAATCGCGGAGAAGGCCCAGATGGAAAGACCCATTTCGGATTGATACTTTGAAACCCCTTCAAGAGATCGAATCTAGGGATTAGGAATTTGTTGCTGTAGTAGAGAGTCACCGGAGATCATTCATCTCAGGGAAAGAATCCGTTTCAAAAAATGGTTGAGAAGAAGGATTGAAAGCGAATAAGGTGAGAGGGTTTTATGTTCTGACAATATAGATGAGGAAGGAGGACAGATTTTTGAATGGGCATGGGGAATCGTGCATAATGCAGTAGCCGTTTGTCGTAAGCTCAAATTCAAAAAAAAGTCTTGAGATTCAAAATTCATATCTCTCCACTGCTCCATAATCATTGGTAACCTCTTTTAGCCAACCCAGTTTTTTTGTTTCAAATTTTCCATTACAGGCATCCATTTAAACCATCTTTTATCCAAGAAAAATGAAATTCATAATTTAAAAAAAATGATAAAGGATGAGAAAATAAACACAATTTGAACATTTTTGTCCTTTAGCTCGAGGTTCGGCCCAGCCCAGCCCAACTCTTCTTCCCAAAAGCCTTGTGGTCTTAGTCCCTGCAGCCCAATTTTCCATATAATCATATTATAAACAAATATTAACTCAAATTTTACCTGAGACAAGATATTTAACATCTAATTTAAACAAACAAATTAATCTATTTAGTAAACTTAAGTATATTGTCGTAAATTTAAAGGTTATAGCTATTTTATTATATTTTTTAATGTTTCTACTTTGTGTATGTCAATAATGACAAATTTATCAAATAAAACGTAATTGAGCTGACATCATGTGTTAAATAATGTTGAAATAATGTGTTAAAAAGTAGTATCAAAGAGTCATATCCCACATATACGCCAAATGAGTTATCATGAGCTTGTAACAGCTCAAATCCACCACTAACAGATATTGTTCGTTTTAGTCCGTTGTGTATCACTGTTAGCCTCACGATTTTAAAACGCTTCTACTAATGAGAGGTTTTGAGACTCTTATAAGGAATGCTTCGTTCCCCTCCCCAACCAAAGTGAGATTCCCCTCCCCAAAGTGAGATCTCACTCGGCTCTCTCCATATTATTATCTCATTTTGATGTGCAACTATTCCAACAGTTGCATAGTAAATTTGTTTTCCAATTACGTGACAGCAGCGTTTTCCTAAGGTGTGGGGGAGGATGACTTAGACATTTGTTCAAACAGAGATTAGGACCCAAATGGAATATTAAAAAGAAAACTCGTTATACTAATGCAATAGTTTTCTGTTTCAGAACCAAAACAGTTGCCATAATTTGCAGTGAGATGGAATTGATTGAGGGTTTTGTCACACTGTGTAAGCTTGCTGAATTGTGTCTATGTCCAGTCCTTTCATCCTCACCACTGATTCAACATGGCCTTTCAGGGTGTGGAGTTCCCTCAACCTGAAACAAACACCCCCAACAAGAAAACTCAGTAAGGAAGCACATGGATTGCACAAGCCAAGCACTTCCGTCCTAACAAGTACATTACCTTGCAATTTCAGCTCTCCTTTTGGCTTCTTCAGCCATCTGATTGAGCTCGGTGAAGTGAGTTCGGTCGTGGAACTTCGCATCGGGTGTTTGCAATCCATGCAATGTTCTTTGTGCATGAGCCCATTGTAGCTCCCGTTGTTCCTTCCCGAAATCCTTTTGTCTCGTAAAGGCAATCTACATGCCAAGAAATGATTCGATCACGACACAGTTGATAGAAACATCTCAGTAACTCAGCAGAGAGAGAGAGACATACCCTTTGTTCAATAACAAGATCCCAAGCCCTCCCGCTCAAAGCATATCGTATGATGAATTTTATGATATCAAGTGGGATGTAAAAGATAATGTTGTAAAGCCAGATAACACCAGCCCAACCCCATCCAATTCCTTCAATGGCAGCAAAGCTCCAGTTTGCATAAACCGCAAGTAATGTAGCAATCTGTGCATGAGGAAGAATCCCCGGATCAGTACAACACAGAACCTTGAGATAGAATGATATAAAAACCTGTACTGAAGTTTAATGGCAGTCCACTGACCAGCTGCGCAACCAGAAAAGCTGCAACCAATAATAACCCAGGGCGTTCCACATATGACCAACCTCGCGAACGTGTAACAAATATGAGAGCCTGACTTATAGTGCTTACTTGCAGATACACTGCTGAGGCAAGTTTCCTAATGTCATCGTGAGCAGTTTTCTCGAGAGTTGCTACCCCAAACACTCGCTGAAAAATGAGCCAATCAGCTGAGCAATCTAATAAAAATAACCGACAAGAAAACGCTACTTTTTGACAGCCAATAGAACTAAGAGATCATGAACAGATGCAACCGTCTTACTGGAAAGAAGTCTGTTTTATAGGCTACCCAAAAGAAGATCACAGTCATCATTGCCAAGTAGCCACCAAGAATAATGCCAGTGGTAAAAATTTCACCCAGCTTCCAGCTATCAGGCAACGGAGATGGTCTCACTCTATCCTTCGATATCGTCATTATTGTACCTATTATGACAGTTTCAACAATTAATAAAAATAATCTTCTCAGTTGCTAAAGAAATAAGAACTTCAAACATTGCTCTGCAACAAGTCAATTAGCCTTTAAGAAATTTGTATTTTAACCAGAAGCAGCAACAATTAATATTATAGCCTTGAATGAACAAGGAGTAAAGTTGATTGGCAACTCGCAGTGTTTATTGCCTAAATATAAGTGTAGACTCGCTCAGTGGCAAGTTCTATCGTGTATATACTGCTAATGGCAATAAATTTTAGATAAAAAAATAGTAGAAGTACAAACCATCATTGAGAATGGCAATGATGAGCACCATAAAAGGTGGGAAGTCAAATTTCCATACAAGAGCCAGCAACATGAAACCAAGCTGTGGACAACCAACATAAAAGATGAAAACAATTTAAGATCATGATATCAAATAATACTTGAATGAATGAATTAACAAAAAGAATATAGAGATGCCAGGAATTTGCATCTAAAACAACCACCATTTACTTACCACTATACGAATAGTGATTGAAACTGCATATATCTGCACTCACAGAAATTCAGTAAGTATATCATCACAATACAACAAATACTTGTAAAATTTGTTTTAGTGTCGTTCGAAGAAGTAAAGTTTGAGAAATATCAATAATAATTTTCGAAGCGAGAATGGAGCACACCAAACCATGAGATATGAAATGATCTGCTTACAGTGTAATTTTTCATCCTCTGAAAGATTGCTCGGCTGGTCAAAACAGCACTAATGATAACACTCAGACCAGGCTCTGTGAGGACTATGTCTGAAGCACTACGAGCAGCATCAGTAGCATCGGCGACAGCTATGCCTATGTCAGCTTTTTTAAGGGCTGGAGCATCATTTACTCCATCCCCAGTCATCCCACAGATATGTTTCCTCGCCTGCAGGCGCTTTACAATCTCATATTTGTGCTCTGGATCAAACAGATCTCAATCAATAAGAGCATTTGACTTAAAGAACTCTATATCCTAGAAGGAAAACTCACTGGGAGGTAGAAAATATACCAGGAAAAACACCAGCAAAGCCATCAGCTTTTTCTATCAGTTCATCAACTGGTAAAGCAGCAATTGACTCGTCCTTGTTCTGACCCAATAAAGCAGATGAGGGATACATGTTGGTTCCCATCCCTAAGCGTCGTCCTGTTTCCTTTCCTATGGCCAACTGGTCACCTGAAAAGCAAAGAGGGTCAAAGCAGTAGCAGAAGGTCAGAATCATTAAATTGAGTACTTTCTTTACACTAACAGAAAATAAGTACCAGTAATCATCTTCACATTCACTCCAAGATTTAAGGCCCTCCTTATTGTCTCTGCACTATCATGCCTTGGTGGGTCGAAAAGTGGCAGAAGGCCAATAAACTGCCATGGACCTCCGGCACTTTCCCTTCTACCATCTGGAACTTCCTGTGTATAAATGACAACAAAACCGGCAAAAAAATAATATTAATTACAAGGAACATTCATCGATTGAGATACTACATTATGTTGTTGATCACAATAATAAAGTAAAACGAAGAAATGCATTACCTGGTATGCCACAGCAAGCGAGCGTAAACCTCGTTCTGCAAACCTTTCAATCACAGCATGAACTTTGCGCTCAATCTCCAACCTATTGTATGCAAGGTTCAGAATCTAGGATCATAATCAACAGACAAACAGTATTGTGAGTTAGTCTAATCATTTTTTTTCATTTCAGGAGGAAAAACACATAAATACAACCTAAAATGGCAATACCTGCTCTGGTGCACCTTTGCTGACTTTATGCATTTTACCCTCATGATCTAAGTAAGTCAATGCAGTCCGCTTATCAGTAGGGTTAAATGGAAGGAAGTGTACTTCTTGAATACCAGCACGAGCCTTTTAGAAAGAAAAAAATAGATGAACATATTGTACTCAGTAGTTACATATAATATGAATTCCTGCAACAAAACATGTACAAGGCAGTCAAACCTCTTTTGGATCAGCAAGCATCCCAACAATAGCAGTATCAATAGCATCTTGGTTCTCTGTCCTTGATGCCCGGGCAGCCATTAGAACCACAGTATCCACATCCACTCCTTTAACAAAAACCTAACATTTACGAGTCAGATATTCCATTTAATAAGACTATCATAATGCTATTCCATTTAATAAGACTATCATAATGCTAGTAGGTGAAAGGATATGCAAGTAAATAAGCTGAACAAAGCTACATTTCCTTACTGACCTCAACAAGATTTTTGTCAACAGTTAGCTTGTTTAATGTCAGTGTTCCAGTCTTGTCACTGCAAAGCACATCCATACCTGCCATCTCTTCAATGGCAGTCATCCTCTTTGTGATAGCACCCTACAAGTGATTATTAAAATATCTGAATCATTCTTTTCTTATAGCTGAAATGCACTCGACAGGTAATCTTGGAATCCTAGCAAACCTGCTGAGATAACCTATGAGAGCCAATAGCCATTGTCACAGAGAGGACTGTGGGCATGGCAATTGGAATTCCTCCAATCAGAAGCACAAGAAGATTGTCAATTCCAGGACGATATTCCCGATCTTGAATTGGGTACATGACAATAATTTCTGTAATCATCCCCACAGCAATTGAACATATGCAGAAGTTCCCTATTGCAGTTAAGACCTGCATGACAGAAAAAGGGAAAAGGAGAATTGGGGTTGGTTTGGGTGTATTTTAAAAAAAATCTCAAAATACATTTTAAAATATAATACAAATCGTGTTATACTGTATAAAAAAAATACTGGTCAGTTCCCTGTTGTTTATGTTCTCAATCCTACCAAATAAGCTTTCAACATAAAAAGATAATGAGACTGCGTTGAATTTTTGTTCTAAAGATGACTTCTCATCATACGCCCATTCAATAATAAAAAAATTGGTGTAGAATATAATTTACCAAAAGCCTTCTTACCTTTTGGAAGTGACCCACTTGATTGGTGGTGTCAACAAGGTGAGCAGCCTTGCCAAAGAAAGTATGAACACCAGTGGCAATGACAACCGCTTCAATCTCGCCTTGTTTGCAAGTAGAACCAGAGTATATGCCATCGCCAGGACCTTTTGTAACAGGAAGAGATTCACCTGTAAGAGCAGACTGCAAAATTCGAAGCAGAATTCAGAAAACTTCAGAGCTTTTTTGGGAAAATAATAACATGATGAAAGAAGTATATGCATTAACTCAGCAAACATGATCTCACCTGATCAATTTTCAATGGATCTCCCTCAAGAAGACGAGCATCAGCTGGAATTATGTCCCCAAGTTTGATGCTTATAATATCACCAGGAACTAAAACCGCAGCATCTTGCTCACTCCACCTTCCATCCCGAAGAATCTTTTATCAACATACATCATAAAGGACAAAATGAAATCAGACATATACCACCTTGTCTAAAGAGGAGGAGAAAAAGTAGAAGCAATTACTTGCAGATATAATTGTACTATCACTCAAAATAATGAAGGAATTAGCTAAGTGTAGTACCTTGGCTTGGGGAGCTAAACTAGCCATTAGTGCAGCTGCAGCGTTTCCGGCATTGTTTTCCTCAATAAAACTAATTGTTGAGTTGATAAGCAACAGTGCGATAATACCAACAAAATCTTGCCAGTCAGGAGGCTTTCCCTGCACAAAAATGCTTTATGTGATCTTTATACAGGAACGACTTAAGGTAACATTCAACAATTTACCCAAAATATACTAAGATGAGATATACTGAGAGAAATGACAACATGAACCACAGAGCTGAGCACTTACTCCACCATTTGCAAGTGCAATGGCCATAATAGCAGCAGCTTCCATTACCCATGAGAGGGGATTCCACATAAACCCCAAAAACTTCAAGAATTTACTTTCCTGTAAAATATTCAGAATGAAAAGCAAAACAAGATTAGCAATTTAATTACTACATAACAAGATGGTTAACATGACAGGTGAAACATTGATTACCTTCTTCTCCTCAAGCTTGTTGAGACCAAAAATAACAAGCCGTGCCTCAGCAGCCGCTGTGGTAAGACCCTCTTTGCCGCATCTCAAATTATCAAAAACCTCCTCAATGGGTATATTTTCCTGCATTCACATGTTTTTGAAACTGAGCACAAGGGAACTACTCCCACATAGTAACAAGCAAAGGCAAATAATTTGTTCAGATCTATTACCAAGTCCACAGTTTCCTTCAATACAGCTTCCAAAACCTCAGGCTTCTCGCCCTTTTCATCCATTTTCCTTTGAAGTTTAGACGTTTTTACTGCAGAATCTCTAATATACTCTGCCCACAAAACATAAAATGATCACCAAAATCTTCAAAGAAAAATGAGGAGCCCACACCACCTTCCCAGAATCACAAGTTTCCAGTAGTCACAGAGCAACTACATATAGCGTTTAGAGTAGCAATAAGTCAGTAAGTTAGAAATTAAAATAATAATAAAGCCCCCAATAAATACCATTTGATGAACAATTCAAAACTTCAANTTTTTTTTTTTTTTTTTTTTTTTTTTTTTTTTTTTTTTTTTTTTTTTTTTTTTTTCTATTCAAGTGGTATTTTAATTTTTTTATAAAAAATTATTAAAATTATTAGAATTGAGAAAATTAAAATCAGCATTTTTGGAAGGCATAATTGAATTCACTTTAATTTCTAAACGAATATGAACTAGCTAAAATTAACGGTAGATCAATCTGTTTTGGCCAATTTAAATATATAAATAATATATTCTAACCNTTTTTTTTTTTTTTTTTTTTTTTTTTTTTTTTTAATTTTAGTTCGACGAGAAGTTTTGCAAAAAAAAAAAAAACGTTACCGACTTAATCAGTTACCCTTGCTCATTTCTGGATTAAAATTTAATTTGAAAATTTATAACAAAACAATTTAAAGAAATAAGGCAAATAACAATAAAACACGAAAAGAAGATGATCTTTACGGAATGAAACTCAGGACTAATAACATTGGAGAGTTGAAGCCCTAGACAAGAAATCGAAAAGGAAGAAATTACCCAGCGCTCCTATGAGCGACTCAAATGCCAATCCCAATGCCAATGCCAGAGATTGATCTGCAGTAGCGTTAGTGAGAAAGACAGAGCTGTCTTCGATTCCGTCTGGTATCACCGGTCGAACACTCTGGTCTGGTCTTTTTCAAAATTCAATCGCAGGAACTCCACGTAATCTCTCACCGAAAATGATGAACAGTCGAATCAGGCACTGAGCATCTGTTGAATGAGAGTTTCAGTCAAGTAAAGGCGCGCGACTGGGGGTTCTTTTGCTGGTTGTGGCTGTTCGGTTTACAGAGAGTTGGAATGGAAGAGAATGGAGAAGATGAGGGGAGAGACAGAGAGGGTTGAAGGAGGTAGAGAGTTGTGAGAGTGAGGCAGGAAGAGAACCTATCAATGCATTGCTATGAAATTAATTAAGCAAATAAAGATAAAAATAATAAATAATAAAATAATAAAATTTAAATTTTCATTTTCACATTTATCATACTATGCAACTACCTACTTTAGATTAAATACTCATTAAATTTTATAATACCATAGCCAATGCTTAACCATATAATCACTAAAATTAATCAAAATATAACTAAAATCATGCAGTGTAATATTTCACCGGCATATGGATCATGGGGAAACCCAAAAGTGTTTGAAGGACTGGGACAGTATCTAGATAAGTAACAAACGATAATATAGGTCATAGACAATATTGCTAGTGGTAGGCTTAGGCGGTTACAGCTTCTTGCGATATGTAACGGGTCATCGTGGATAATATCATTAGTGGTTGACTTAAACTGTTATAACAATGCACCAATTGCCATCTAAAAAATTAACAAATTCTATATATTAACCTCTGAATAGTTAAGAATTAGGAGGAGTTCATGCTTATTTGGTGGGTTGGTAATCCATACCATACAAATTCAACAACTATATGCAAATGGGTCATCGTCTTTGATGCATGCCATTGCCCATAAAATAAACTTTACAATATAAATAAAATCTTCGATACTATAAAGGTTAAGGACAAAATTAATTTCCCTATAAAGGTTAAGGACAACTTTACAATAATTATATTGAATAAATGTATAATATTAGTATAGATAAATGTAAAATAATTACATTAATTTAATTGGAAATATAAAGGTTAAGGACAAAATTAATTTCCCTTAATTGGTTTAATCTGTACATGCAAGTTAACAGTAAAAACAAAATAATTGGGAAATGTTATTATAATTAAAAACAACTTTATTTAAAAAAAATAAAAAATTATGATTAATTCAAGGATTAATGAGGAGGCATGAGCCACGTGTTGGTATTTGATTTGGCGTTTGGAAACGCTCAATTGGAAAACGGTAGAAAAGAGAGGAATAAAAACAGGTGAGTTTCACGTGACGGTGTTCGGTTACCATAATAAAACACGTAGATTCCGTTCCGTAGAACGACCGTGGTACCTGCTTCGCTAGCAGCAAACGACAGCACGCGGTCCGAGACGTAGTCGGTCTTCGTTGGCGCAGCGCCTGCCTTTCCCTTCGCCAATCGCACTTCACGAGCCTTGGCGCACACCAAACACAACACTGCTATTGTCATTTCCAACTCATTCTAACGCCCCATGTCCAACGCTTTTTTTGTTTTGTAGATTTTTTTTTTTTTTTTTTTTTTTTAATAATTATTTTTTAAAAGATATTTAACTTAAATCTCTTAAATTTCAAATATCAAGGTTGAGACCCGATGAAAAAAAAAAAACATATAAAATTGCGAGAATACCTCTAATTTTTTCTTCATTTCATTCTTAATATCTTTAATTTTCTAGAAATTAAAACTTTTTAAATTTTAGTTATAAATAATATTTTCTCTCATTATTTTTTACCCATTATTTACCAAATCAAGCAAAGTTCTCAAAACTACTTATTAAAATTAATCAACTATATTTATTTATATACATTATTAATTAATTGAAAATTTAAAATAAATACTGATGGTTGGATTGAATGATGGTGTTCGAAATTTAGAAGGTCTAATTTAAAAAAAAATGTCTAAATCTCTAATGTATTAAAAAACATGAATTTTATTTTGATGTTTAATAAAATTTAATATTTAATATTTTATATACAATAAATATATGTGTTAATGAGATAAATATACCTATGATATTTTGAATTTTATACGTCTTAAACTCATGGTTGTGCCTATTGTTGGATGGTTGCAGCATGTCCAACCCTACACTATATTTTTCAAACATTTAAAACAAAGATCTTTAGGCATAATGTGATGTATTTATTAAAAGATTTAGGCTACCTAATTGGATCGTAAGAGCTTTGGGCCCAACATTGGGCCGGAAGTGGATGGTCCGCTCCCATGCGTTGTTGAGCAACAAGAAATACTCTTAAGACTTTGCTCGTTACGCCGTCGTTTTGGATTAGCCATGCCGCATCCAGGTGGCGATAGTTAGGTGCGCATCCATCTAAGCTAGTGAGTGAATGTGGATTAAACGATGGGTATATAGATGTACATTTTATCCGCAGTGTCGGGTCCCGAAAGGACCCACCCATACAAAGAGAAATTTTTGTTTGATGGGTCGAAAGTGAAAAATATTTTTTACTCATTAAATAAATAGGTCGGAGACAAAATTAAATAAATTAATTAATTTTGCGAGCCTAATGGTAATGTTTGAATTAAAGATGATGATGTATATTAAATTTTAAATTTTTAAAAATTATGTCAGTATATATTTACCAATTTTCATGTGTTTTTTTAACTAAAAAAATTAAAAATATTATTAAAATTAAAATAATAGACGTGTTACATTAGAAATGATTAATTAAGGGAGAAGTTAAATTTTATTCACATCCATTTTATTCTTAACCTCCCGTTAAATTTAACTTAAAAATTAAAATAATATAACTAAAAAGAAGTTCCGTCACTAAACGTGTCTTAAATCCCAATATATTTTTCCTCATAAATATATTTAAATAAACAATTATTAATTGAGGGTTTAATATAACATACATGTTTCTCTTCCTAATCCCTTCTTTCACCAAATCTCAGCCTTCCAGACAGAGAGACCACTCTACTTCCTTCCCTGCGTAATCCCTTGTTGCCCCTTCTCATTTCTTTGATGATCCATCCTCTTCTCCGCGACGGCGATCTCCGCCACCGGAATCTGTACCTCTACGACTCTATCACCTGCCTGCATCTTCTTCGACCTTCAATCTGCGCGTAAGTTTGTTTTGCTCTTTTTTTGTTGTTGTTATTGTTGGTGGTGTTGTTCGGAAGCATATATAGACTTTTCTATATGCATGTCAATTGGATTTCTATAGAGTTTCTTGATGGGGCCTAAGAAGAAAATCATTGATCCGCGTTCTAAACAATCTCCTGCTGCTCGTGGAGTTGTTGTCGATGTTCCAAGCTCAGCGAACGCAGCCGACCAGAATTCAATACCTGAAAAGGCTAGTAACCACAACCAAAGTAGGATCGAGCCGGTGCTTCTCAATGGACCGGATGGGTTGTCTTATTCCACAGTTAAACTCGAATGCGAGCGGGCTCTTACCGCGCTTCGGCGCGGGAACCACACTAAGGCACTGAGGCTTATGAAGGAGTTGAGCTCCAGAAATGAGAACTCTGTTCACTCTGCATTGATTCATCGAGTTCAGGGTACTATTTGTGTAAAGGTAGCGTCGATTATTGATGACCTGAATACAAAGCAGCGGCATTTGAAGAATGCGATTGAGTCTGCTCGTAAAGCAGTCCAGCTCTCACCTAACTCTATCGAGTTTTCCCATTTCTATGCAAATTTGCTGTACGAGGTTGCAAACGATGCGAAGGAGTATGAGGAGGTGGTGCAGGAGTGTGAGCGGGCCCTTGGCATTGAAAATCCAATCGATCCCGCCAAGGAGAGCTTGCAGGATGAAAAGAGTCAGAAGATACCTACTGCAGAAGCGCGGATTACACATGTTCAAACTGAATTGAGGCAGTTAATTCAAAAGTCAAATATATATTCGATATCATCTTGGATGAAGAACTTGGGTAACGGGGAGGAGAAGTTTAGGTTGATTCCGATAAGAAGAGTGACAGAGGACCCAATGGAGGTGAGGTTGGTTCAGGCTAGAAGGACAAATGAAATTAAGAAGGCAACCAAAACACCTGAGGAGAGAAGAAAGGAGATTGAAGTCCGTGTTGCTGCTGCAAGGCTTTTGCAACAGAAGTGTGAGACACCTCAAATTCAAAACGAAGAAGGTAAAGTTGATCGGTCCCTAGATTCATCTTTAGGATCTGGTACAAGAGCTGGCGAGCGACGGAAACATGGCAATTTACGGAAACAGGGATCTTCAGCTGAAAGGAGGGATTTGGTTCATTCTTTTTGGAATTCCATGAGTATAGAAGCAAAGAAAGATTTGCTTAAGATCAAGATAAGTAATCTTAAGGCGCATTTTAGTTCTTCAAAGGATGCTTCGGCGAATGAAGTTATTTCAGAAGCTTTGTCCTTTTATGATGCCAATAAAACATGGAAATTTTGGGTTTGCTGCAGATGTGATGAGAAATTTGTGGATTCGGATTCCCATATGCACCATGTGGTTCAAGAGCACATGGGTAACCTTTTACCAAAAATGCAATCAATTTTGCCCCAGAATGTTGATGATGAATGGACCAAAATGATTCTTAATTGCTCCTGGAAAGCATTGGATGTATCAGCTGCAGCTAAAATGCTCACCGCTGAAACAAAATGCAAAGATTCTGAGTTGGTTGTAGATATCTTCCCACAGCATCATTCAGAATGTGATAACTATTTCAAAGATGCATGGGATTCTTCTCCAGAGAAGCATAAATATGGGGATAGTTTAAATGAATGCCGGCTTTCTGAAAAAATTACCAACAACGGATCTAAGACCTATCATGAAAACCAGGGTTCTGTGGCATCATATTCCTCATCTGACAGCTTTCCTGTATCTGATGATCTTGAGCGTACAAAGCTTCTTGAGAAAATTCATGCAGTATTTGAGTTGCTTATAAGACATAAATATCTTGCTGCTAGCCATTTAAACAAGGTTATACAATTTGCAATGGATGAGCTACAGGGTCTTGCTTCTGGATCTCATCTTCTAAACCAGGGTCTGGACCAAACACCACTATGTATTTGCTTTCTAGGTGCTTCTCAGCTTAGGAAAATCCTCAAGTTTTTGCAAGAATTATCTCAGTCTTGTGGTATTGGTAGATACTCTGATAAAACTACTGGTCAAATTGAAGATTCAAAGAGTGATAAACAAGCGGTTGAAGTCAGAGAGAAAGTTGTTCTCAGTGAAGATGCGTGTTTGCTCCTGAATGAGTGTTTGCTGTCATCTGATATCACTCATGCTGATGTTCCGGTTGCAGCTGCAGATCATATGCTTGCTGCAACTGCCAAGGATGTTACTTCAAATGGGGTTCTTTCTGGTGTTGACCCCTTTCTTTCCTGGATATATGCAGGTCCCTCTAGTGGGGAACAGTTGGTCTCATGGGAAAAAACAAAGGAAGAAAAGATACAGCGACGAATGGAAATTTTTCAAATGCTTGAGAAGGAATTTTACCATCTGCAGAGTCTTTGTGAGAGAAAATGTGAGCATTTGAACTACGAGGAAGCGTTGCAGTCAGTGGAGGATCTCTGCCTTGAAGAGGGCAAGAAGACGGAAGCTTTGAATGAATTTATCCCCAAGAGTTATGAGTCAGTCCTGAGGAAGCGAAGGGAGGAGCTTATTGAGGCTGAAAATGGTGTGCTGTTTATCAGCAGTAGGTTTGAGTTAGATGCTGTAACTAATGTTCTGAAAGAAGCAGAAACTCTGAATGTTAATCAATTTGGATACCAGGAAACTTTTGCCAGCGTGTCTCCACAGTTAGGAGATCTGGAATCTGGTGAAGATGAAGAACGGAGAGCTAAGGATTATTTGCATGAAGTTGATACTTGTATAGAAGTTGCAATACAGAGACAGAAGGAACAGTTATCTATTGAGGTTTATTCATCAATTATAGATGCTTTAGATATAAAATTTTGAGATATTTGCTATTTGCTTATATTTCTTTTTATCTTGCAGATTAGCAAAATTGATGCCCGCATCATGCGAAATGTTACTGGAATGCAACAGTTGGAACTTAAGCTCGAACCTGTTTCTGCACATGATTATCAATCGATATTGTTGCCTCTTGTAAACTCATACTTGAGGGTCTGTATCTGATGGGTTAATTTTTTTCCAATATTTCTCCAGCCTTTTGGGACTAAAATGATAGATTCAAAATCAACTGTAACTTTCAGGCACATTTAGAAGATTTGGCTGAAAAAGATGCCACAAAGAAGTCTGATGCTGCAAGCGAAGCATTTTTAGCTGAATTGGCACTGGATTCGAAGAAGGGTATCAGAGGAGGAACTGATAATTCAAGACATGCACATGAAAAACCAAAGGAAAAGAAAAAGAGCAAGGAGTTTAGGAAAGTCAAGGAGTCTAAGGTTTGTCATTTTACTGCTAGAAGTTTAGGTTCATGATTTTGTTGTTTCTGAACTCAGTTGTTGTGGCCTAATGGTATTTTAATACTTTTACTTCTGCAGGTGGTCAGTGGTCCTGAGCAGGATGTGCATCGTGGTCAGGCTGTCGATGGAGAGTAAGTGTTACTGTTGCCTTCCCCACTCTCTGGACCTCTAGGCATTTGTTTTGTTATAATATCATGAAGATCTGTAGTCTTCTAGCTAATTTTCTGTTATTGGTGGATGTTTGGTTAATTACTTGTTGCAGTCCCTTTCCAGTTTCATCTGATGGTGATGCTGCAGAGGTGGATATTGCTGTTTTTGAGAATGTTGATGCTTTAAGACTACAGGAGGAAGAGCTCAGACGCAAAATTGAGCTGGAAGCTGATGAAAGAAAGCTAGAAGAGACTTTGGAGTATCAAAGACGAATTGAGAATGAGGCTAAACAAAAGCATTTGGCTGAACTGCAAAAGAAATCTGCCCAGACAACGCATAGTAATCTCGCTGGACTTGTCCCCAATGTTGAAGGTGCTGATAAACATTTCAAGCCTTCTGTGGTGGTAAATGTTCCTTACCTTCTCATTCTTCTCGTTTGTTGGTTATTTAAATGAATCATGGATTTCCATGGTTCTCCATGTATCCAACGTACAAAGCTGATAAATTAATTGAGGCTCTTAATTTGCTATTTTAGGATAAATTGGCAGAAAATGATTTGGTTTCCGACTTGTCTAGGAATGGTCCTGCCGTGCGAAATGCTTTGTCAGGTAATCAAAAGATTAGTGATATGCATTGGTTAGTTATTTTGCAGTAAGATATTGTGGTTTTTAGTGTTGGATTCATTACTCTCTTTTTCTTTAGCAGGTGTCTCCAATGTAGGAGTTCTAGAGAATAGTCTGCCGTCATCTGATAGGAAGAAGGGGAGGAAAGGTAGACGACACAAGGTTTCAATCAAACCAGTAGATGGAAATCAGCCTTCACCATCTGATAAGGATAACGTAGCCTTTGACAACCAATTGACTGAACAAGTTAGATATCATGGCAATCCTCTGCAAGATAGTGGTGAGTGCATGTACTCTATTTTTAAATGCATTATTTATTTTATCCTCATTGATAACTGGAGATTGTGAATGATGGACTTGTTTTGGGTTCTATCCTTCTTAAATGATTCATAGAGAATAATGCTGTGTGCAAGTAGAAACTGTTGATAATCACAACTGATTATTTTTCATTGACCAAATGCCAAAAGTTTTTTAATGTTGTGTTCTCTCCTGGATTTTTTTTACCTTCAAGGTCTATTTGCAACGAAAGATATAGGATTCTAAGTGAAAGGAGGTTCTTTTAAGCGGAACACATTTCATTGATTTTTTCTTTAAAATTCAGGTCTATAGTCAATTTCTCCTTGCAGGATATCTTTGTGCAAGTTGTATTCTTTTGCTCATCGTTGATTATATTGAAAGTATTAGTAGACATTAAATTTTGCTATTTGTATGCCTATGCAAATCTGCAATGTGAAATCACTGTTCATCTTCTTTTTGTTTAGACTGGACTAATATTATCTTATCCTATGATTCAATCAGTTAATCCACTTCTTGAAGATAATAGTACAAAGACTTCGAGACAACATGTGGAGGATGAAGAGGAAAGATTTCAAGCTGATCTTAAGAAGGCTGTACGCCAGAGCCTTGGTTAGGTTCCCGTTGTGTCTTTTCCATTTTTGCTTTTAGTCTTCATGGTTTTAATTTGGATAATTTTTATCTTGGCAGGAAAAACTGTTAAAAAAATCACAATTTTTTTTTACGTGATACCATTTTTCCTACAATTTTTGCCTATAAATTTGCACCTATGTTTCTGTATGCAATAGAGCTCCATTGTCTTTCAATTATGCTTTGTTAGATGGAGCCAAGGTCAATTATTTTTACGAACTTAGCTAGTGCTTATACCTCATCCCAATGCCAAAAACTTTGGCTGGTTTTCCTTCTTCCAGGTAATGGATTCATGATATGATTGTCTCCAAATGCTCACACTATAAACTTTTTAATATCTAAAGTAATCCATTATAAGGCATTTCAACTTTTTAAATTTTAATCTTAAATTTGCTTCGACCTGGATGAATGATTAGATTTCTTGAGGTTTTCTGCATTTATGGGCGCTTATTTCTGTTTCCTTTTCTGTATAGTAACTGCAATATTTTTTAACTTTAGTTTTAACGTTTTCTCAGATGCATTTCAAGAACAGCAGAAATTACCCTTGATTATGAGTTCCAGGACACCATTGATCAGTCATGGTGAAGTAGATAGTAATGGTCTTCCATCAAATGAACGCAATGTAGAAAATGTGCAGGCAGCTGGTATGTTTGGTACAGGACTTAAGAATGAAGTTGGTGAATATAATTGCTTTTTGAATGTGATTATTCAGGTGAGCGTGTGACAAAAGAAAATTGTATATCATTTCACTTTGCTAGTTCTTTGTTCTTTCTGCATATGCAGTCTAAAATGTTGTCTTGTTCTACATGATCTCAGTCATTATGGCATTTAAGACGGTTTCGAGAAGAGTTCCTGAGAAGATCTATGACTGAGCATGTTCATGTTGGGGATCCCTGTGTTGTTTGTGCATTATATGAAATTTTTGCTGCCTTGAACAAGGCATCTGCAGATTCTAGAAGAGAAGCAGTCGCCCCCACTTCTTTGAGAGTAGCTCTGAGCAATCTTTGTCCTGATAGTAATTTCTTCCAAGAGGTAGTTTTGCATATCCCTGGTTTTTGATGCCTACAACTTAAAAATGAAAGAAAGGCTTAAAAAAGAAAGTGATTGGTTCTACTTTACTTAATTTCATATATAGATTATGAGAAAACCTTCAACTAATTTTTGGCGGTTGTTTAGGGTCAGATGAATGATGCCTCTGAAGTTTTGGCAGTCATATTTGATTGCCTACACCAGTCATTGACTGCTAGTTCGAGTGTTTCTGATACAGACACAGTAGAAAGCAATTGCATAGGGTCTTGGGACTGTTCAAGTGACACTTGTTTGGTACATTCCATCTTTGGAATGGACATTTTTGAACGAATGAATTGCTACAGTTGTGGCCTGGAATCTAGACATCTGAAGTACACTTCCTTCTTTCACAATATAAATGCTAGTGCTCTTCGGACAACGAAGGTAACAGAGTCAGCCGTTCCCAGCGTTGATGACTTTTTTTGGAAACAGTATTCTGTTATTGAACGCTTTTTCTTTAATTCAATTTTCTTCACCATTCAGGTTATGTGTTCAGAAAGCTCCTTCGATGAACTTCTGAATGTTGTTGAAATGAATCATCAGCTAGTATGTGATCAGGATGTTGGTGGATGTGGAAAACTCAATTACATTCATCACTTCCTCTCCGCACCACCACATGTATTCACAACAGGTGATTCAAATAATTTTCATCTGGATCCTCCTGCGCACCCTACTTCCCTCCTCCCATTACCCTCGATCTATTATTCATGATGTTTAACTTGTATGTAATTTTGGTATTGTAGTCTTGGGCTGGCAGAAAACTTGTGAGAGTGCTGATGACATCACAGAGACATTAGCTGCTCTAAGTACTGAGATAGATATCAGTGTTCTTTATCGGGGTCTAGATCCAAAGAATGTCCATAATTTGGTATCAGTGGTATGTACTCTTCTTTGTTAATTTGTGTGCATGTATTCTTAGGGCGGAGAAAATTTAATATGCCAAAATATTCTACTGCGAGGCTGTTTCTCTGCATGGTGTGGAGAATGTAGGGTATGAAATTTTAATTCCTCGGAATGCATCATGGCTGTGGATTTCTAGGGTACTTAATACTCACTGATGTTCAAGACATGTCAACCACGGTTTTTGCATATTCATAGGCATTCATAGACATTCAGAACACTGGGCTTCTTGCATTACTTTCCTGTTGAGATGGGACATGGATTCTGTTCAATTTGATGCATTTTAATTGTGTTATTATTCTTTCTTAATCTTTTTTTACTATTGATATTATTCTTAACGTGTTTATCTGCATTTTGTTTTTCATTAAGCATATTTTGCACACAGAAAACAATAATCTAGCATCTCCATACACCAACATTCATCTAACATTTTAAGTCAACCAGAAGTTTATTATTATGCATGACATGATCCTCTCTAGCAACTCTTAATAATTGAATTAGAGGACGTCTTGAGGTTTTAACGTAAGAAGTTAGGTTTGGATGTTAGTTTTGGTGCAAGGCCTTAAATTAATCATCTTTAAGCATAGCCATTGTCTTGCTAAGAAATCAACATTGACCATTTCCCTTTGACATGGAGGGGTTAGTATTGGTGCTTGTGGAGTAGATGTTTGTCCGTATGTCATCTTTAAATATGTTTGTGTTCATTGTGGATTTTCCAAAATAGAAATTTTCAGTTTACTGAATAGTCAGTTCTCTAATATGCACCTAACTTTGTAGGTTTGCTATTATGGTCAACACTATCATTGTTTTGCGTACAGTTGTGACAAGAAATGCTGGATAATGTATGATGATAGAACCGTTAAGGTAAGTTCTTACTTTCCCCTTCCTCATTTCCCTTTATAGGGTGTGTGTTCTAGTTTCTCTTATGTGACATAAACTGCGCTCATGCGTAGGTAATTGGTGGCTGGGCTGATGTTCTTACCATGTGTGAAAAAGGACACTTACAACCTCAGGTTCTTTTCTTTGAAGCTGTAAATTAGCAATATTTTGGAACTGTCTCATTAGTCATACTGGTGGAGCGTAGTGGTTTACATTTGATTTCTGCCATGGCGAGTTGTTTATAAGGAAGACTTGCCTTGTACGCTCATGGAATTCAAACAGTACGTGTAATATCGGTTTCAAAAGAAAAATTTTGATCGGGTCCTAACATGATAATCTCTTGAGTTTTATGATACAATCAATTTTTTTTGGAGAAGATCTGGTCCTCAAGGAGAGAGTATTGTAAGTATGATAGATTTTCTTCTAACTTGAGGGAGCCAGATGATTGGAGACACCCAGGTTTCTGCTTCTGGAATTCCTTCTTTGCTTTGATCCTTTAAATAAGGTTTTGTCAAATAAGGTAAGGAATGGGGTATTAAATGGGTGGTTTTTGTGATATCTACTACTTGGGGGAGGTTTTATAGCTGTGTATCGTAAGAGGTAATGATTTCTGGTTGTCGAGAAGAGACCGACCAACATAGCGACCAGTCGAGACAGAGTCTAGTTAGAGACAATGCTAGATGCTTTTCATCTTTCTCATTTACTTTTCTGCAGTTTTAGATGTGCTGTATAGTTCCAATTAAAAGTCACTTGGCCTCTGCCTATGTCCACTCTAAACTGCAATTGTTTTGTCATCCAGAATTTGGTGATCGACATGAGCCGCAATCTTCAAGTTTCCTTATTCTGCATTTAGTACTACCTAGATATCTTTGTTTTCTTCAATGATCTCTTCACAGTGTTAAAAAAGTTAAGTAAATAAGTGGAGANTATATATATATATATATATATATATATATATATATATATATATCATAACAGTGGTTGTTTGTTATATTTTCATGTCATTTTTATAAAGTTTCTAGAATGGATAAGGACGCTAAAAACGTATTGAAAAAAAAGAGTAAATTGTATAATAAATAAATTGTTTTGAATAATAAATATTTATTAAATATGCAATAAAATGTTAATTTCATATCATATCCTTTTTTATGAACATTTAAAAAAAATTAATTTATTAAAAGACAAGTTGAGAAGATAGGTTGTTTGAAGATGAAGATAAATTATTTTAATAATGTTGTCCGAGTCAGGCTTCGTTCCAAGAATGAAGGATATGATCGATTTCACACCCTCCCAAGAAAAAGTTTCAACGAAAAAAACATGAACCACCAAGAAATTTGATTTGGCGTTGGCAATTGCCAAAAATGGCCCACTCTTAACAAATCTGTGCCTATCGTTTCTCCACCGAACAAATATCACGTTTCCTACCCGGGAATGTTTCGAATTCTGCAATAACGACGAACCAGAGCTAGAAAACAAACCCATCGCCGGAGATGGAAGTTATAGGGTTTATGACCAACAAATGGGTTGCAACGGCCATCGGGATTTGGATCCAGTGCATCTGTGGTGCTTCCTACACCTTCAGCATCTATTCTTCGGCTCTCAAATCCACTCAGGGCTATGATCAATCAACCCTCGACACCGTTTCCGTTTTCAAGGACATCGGCGCCAACGCCGGCGTCATTTCTGGTTTTCTTTACTCCGCCGTTACTCCTGCCGCCCGTCGACGTAGCTCCCTTGGCCCATGGGTGGTTCACGCGGCGGGAGCGATTCAATGCTTCCTCGGTTATATTTTCATCTGGGCGGCGGTCTCTGGATTGATCGATCGGCCACCGGTGCCTGCGATGTGCTTCTTCATGTTCCTGGCTGCTCATGCGCAAACGTTTTTCAATACGGCGAACGTTGTGACTGGCGTTCACAATTTTGCGCACCATAGCGGGACTATTGTGGGCATCATGAAGGTATCAACACAAACCCTTAGATATCTTGATTATGCAGATTGTTGGGGTTTACCCGCTTTTCTGAACCTTTGTTTATTCATTTTTTTCTTAATATGGTGAGTATTATTCAGAAACTCCTAGATAGGGACGGAGATGAACTTTGTTTAGTTTGCTGCTCTGTTCTTCTCTGCCATAATCTATTTTATAGGGATCACCATGTCAGTAGTTCCAAGGTTTTCATTTGAGAAATTAGTTGTTGCTGCATTATTGAATCTGAGGGCAGATTCAAAGCAGTTTCCCCTGATTTTGGATCTTGATTATGCTGTTCATGATTAGACATGTTATATCTTGCTTCTCCTTTTTGTTGGATAGGGATATCTTGGTCTTAGTGGAGCACTGCTAATCCAAGTTTATAACACGGCGTGCAATGGAGAACCAAGCAATTTTCTCCTCATGTTGGCTGTTTTCCCCACACTTCTATCCATCATGTTCATGTGGTTTGTTAGAATTGATAGAACAGAGTCTAGAAATGAGATGAAGCATTTGAACTCACTGTCTGCACTTGCTGTGATAGTTGCTTTTTACGTAATGGTCGTCATAATTTTCAACAACACTTTCTCCCTTTCATCATGGACACGTTTTGTTACATTCTCCATACTCTTGGTTCTCCTTGTTGCTCCTCTTGGAATCGCCATTAACGCTCAGAGGGAGGACCTTAGAATGTCATCTCCCTCATTTTTCACTGAAGAAAACCCTGTTCTTAACAAGCCCAAGTCAGCGAATGCAGAGGATTCTGTTGAATATCATGAGCTGCCCAGTGATGAGTTGCAGACAATGGCTGCTGCAAACTCCAGAGCTCCTCGAGCCATGAATGTCTTGGAAGCTTTACGCACTTTGAACTTCTGGCTTCTGTTTGTTGCCATGGTGTGTGGAATGGGTTCTGGATTGGCCACCATAAACAACATGAGCCAACTTGGCCAATCTCTTGGCTACACAGCAACAGAGACGAAAACATTTGTGTCCTTGTGGAGTATATGGAACTTTCTTGGACGTTTTGGAGCTGGTTACACCTCTGATTTTCTTCTACATTCATATGGCTGGGCGAGGCCATTGTTAATGGCTATCACTCTTCTGATAATGAGTGGTGGCCACATTGTAATCGCCTCTGGTTTCTCTGGAAATCTGTACGTGGGTTCAATTCTTGTTGGCATATGCTACGGCTCACAGTGGTCGCTGATGCCCACAATCACTTCAGAGATATTTGGTTTAGAGCATATGGGAACTATTTTCAACACCATAGCCATAGCCAGCCCTCTGGGGTCTTACATTTTCTCTGTTCGGGTCATCGGTTACATTTACGACAGAGAAGCTGCCGAAAAACATGGCTCCTGCTCCGGCACACACTGTTTTGTGGTATCTTTTCTGGTCATGGCCATTGTGGCTTTCTTGGGCTCTCTTGTTGCTGCTGCTCTCTTCTTTCGAACTAGGAGATTCTACCGACTGGCTTTGCAAAGAAGAGTGGAACGTCTCAGTTAAAGCTACCAGGGAGAAATAGAATCAGGTGCTTGCTTGTTTATTGATTCAATCATTCATTGAAGTTTCAGATTCTGTTGTTTTGTACTCTTAAACTAGAATATCAGAGTAAGATCAAATATACTGTTAAACGTTGTATTGTATCATAGGTTGATCAAAAGACTGTATCATTTTTAGTAAATACTTTGTATGGTTTGCTACACAATACGTATTGTCGTTATCTTCAAGGTTTTAAAATGAGTTTGAGAGGTTTTCACAACTTTATATAGAATGTTTCATTCCCCTCTCCAACCGAGGTAGGATCTCACAATCCACCCCCTTTGGGGAGCAAGCGTTCTCACTAGTACACTGTCTAGTGTTTGGTTCTGATACCAACTATCACGATTGTACTTCTTTAACCGTGCGATGTTGTGATCATACTTCTTTAATTGTGTAGCGTTGTGAACTTGGCACGTTCACAACAAACCTTTAGGGGGAATTAAAGTCTCATTCACATTTCTTGTCTAACTTTGTGACTTCGTTGGACCTTTGGTTGGCGAGGTTTGCCTTCACCAATCGAACAACTTGTGTGGAATTCAAGCTTGTTCAGCCACATACGCTGCTCCTATGCGTATGTTCAATCGTTTGCGACTCTAGCCAACTTGCTTCTACTCTAAGTCAAAGTCTCTCGTAAGCGACGCTGCATCTCATCATCATCTCAAACAACACGACCTATGCATCATGATGCCATCCCATGTCTCGGGACAGCTCAACCATTTTGGCTTGCTTGAATACATTCGTTGGGAACTGACCTATGTGTGTTGATCATCTCATCATTTATCCGGGTTTTCATTGTGCATTGGACTCTCTCGTGTCTATGTTAAATCATTTCAACCAGGTTTAGAAGCTAGATAACACACTCAAAAAAGTCAATTGCGAGGATAGAAACTTTACCCGAATTTCAAATTTGTTACAATTTAATGTATGCTGAAGATTTCTGTTGAATTTATTATAATAAATTTGTACTTGAAGTATTATAATAAATTCTGGTTGAAAAAAATATTATAAATAAATCATTAAACAAATAAGACAAAAGATATTTAGGCGTCACTGTCATCATCCAGTAAAGATGAAGATATTTTTATCACAAATCCTTTAGAATTTAATATTCTAATTAATCTCGTGCATCTTACCTTATATAATTTATTATTTAAACCATTTTTTGTAGCCCTTTACAACGTGAAGCAATTCCCAATTATTATAATATATTTTGGCTTCCATGCTTACGTGTATTTAAATTTTAAGACATTTTATTTTTAGATCTAATNATTTTTTTTTTTTTTTTTTGCAATATATAATTACGTGTCAACTACCTCAATTACTCTAACCATATAAAATTATTTATTATCCTCATTTATCTTATTTTATGGTTTAATTTATCATTTTATTATCATCCTTCCTACTCAAGCAATCCCAATTTACCCTACCACATGGCGCCACGTGTATTTTCTATGGTGACATGTAAATATATGACTTTCTATTTAATAATAGAATGACTCAAGTCCATGATTTGGAATTCATATTTAACACTTGATAACTCCTACATTTTTTTACCAAAGTTAATTACTTACTCCTCCTTTTAAGAGTGATCTGGACCTTCTTTTGCATATAGTACAATAGGATCAGATTTGCTTACTCCTCCTTTTAAGAGTAAAAGACCATCATCATAACACTAACACGAGTTATTCCAGCCTGTTTTATCATTTCTTACATGCATCTCAAAAAAGTTTGCAGAAGGTTATTCGACATAAAATTGCTCTAAGCACACTTAACTATGGAATTCGACATAAAAAGATCCAATGTGAGCTCGATTCATTTATATACGACTAGAAAGGAATCCGAATTGAGAGCCAAGAAATGGAAGCTCCTCCGAGCAACAGATGGATTGCTACAGTTGCCAGCATTTGGATTCAATGCATTTGCGGTCCTTCCTACACCTTCGGCATTTACTCCTCCGCCCTCAAATCATCTCAAAACTACGATCAATCCACTCTCGACACTGTCTCCGTCTTCAAGGACATCGGCGCCTCCGCCGGAGTTCTTGCCGGCTTACTCTACTCCGCTGTCGTCTCCACGGATCGCCCCCGTCGCCCATGGATCGTCCTCTCCGTCGGAGCAATTCAATGCTTCCTTGGCTATATTTTCATTTGGGCTGCCGTCTCTGGTTTAATCCCTCGGCCGCCGGTGTCCGCGATGTGTTTGTTCATGTTCTTAGCAGTCCATGCCCAAGTCTTCTTCAACACGGCAAATGTCGTCACTGGCGTTCATAACTTCCAGCTCTACGGCGGCACCATCATCGGGATTCTAAAGGTCTGTTCTGCTCTGTCTGGAAATTCCCCAATTCGAATCCGAAAACTTAAGTCGTTTCTTTGGACAGGGATTTCTGGGTCTAAGTGGAGCAGTTCTGATCCAATTCTCTAACACATTCTACAACGGAGACCCAATAAATTATCTTCTGATGCTGGCGATTTTACCGGCGCTCACGACTGTTCTGCTCATGAGATTCGTCGTAATCCAAAAAACAGAGATCGGTAACGAATCGACCCATTTGAACTCCCTCTCAAAAATAGCTCTTATAATCTCTTGTTATCTCACAATTCTCATCATTTTGGACAACGTTTTAATTTTACCAACATGGGTTCGCTTATTTACTTTCGTTATACTCCTCATCCTTCTCGCTTCCCCTCTCGGAATCGCAAACAGAGCACAAACAGAGGACTCTGCTTCCAAAACCAAGCTTCAAAGCACAGACAATTCCGTTGAATATCATCAAATTCCCGGTGAAGAACAGAGAAATGATCAGCTAATGATGGTTACAAATGGAGAAATGAACGTAATCGAGGCAATTGGCACGGTGAATTTCTGGCTATTGTTTTCTGCGATGATGTGCGGAATGGGTTCTGGGTTAGCCACCATAAACAACATGAACCAACTGGGCCAGTCTTTGGGCTACAAAACAGTCGAAATCCACACATTCGTTTCACTGTGGAGCATTTGGAATTTCCTTGGGCGGTTAGGATCCGGCTATGCCTCTGATCTTCTCCTCCGGGAATTAGGCTGGGCGAGGCCATTATTAATGGCCGTCGCCTTGCTGACGATGAGCGTCGGCCATATCATCATAGCTTCAGGATCCTCCTGGAATTTGTACTTGGGGTCGGTGATTGTGGGGATTTGTTACGGCTCGCAATGGTCGCTAATGCCGGCAATTACGGCGGAGATTTTTGGAATAAGGCATATGGGTACCATTTACAATACGATCACGGTAGCCAGTCCGATTGGATCGTATGTTTTGTCTGTTAGAGTTATTGGGTATATTTACGACAGAGAAGCCTCTGCCGGAGACAACTCCTGCTCCGGCAAACACTGCTTTATGACGTCTTTTCTGATCATGGCAGCGGTGGCATTCTTGGGTTTTGTTGTTGCTTTTGCTCTGTTCCTTCGGACCAGGAGATTCTATCAACTTCTTGTGCAGAGACAGCTCAAGGATTAGATGAACTTGAAAGTGTTGATTGTATTCACAAAATTTTATTTTTATGCTTCACTCTCTCATTAATACTCCACTCTAATCTTTGAAATAACAAAATTATTCATCCGATTATGATGATGCATACAACAACGATGATCGGACGTTTCAGTATAAAAATGATGAATACATTGTTATGGAAATAGTTACAAAAAAATTAGAGGGGAGAGATTGAACATAATTAATATTTATTCAATTACAGTCCGTAGAAAAAAAAGGAAAAAGGATAATCAGAATAGACAAATGATTTTACACTCTAATTTCATCCCGATTCCCACCAACGCGGGAAATCATGGTTAACCCATTTCTTGATGGAATCGGATAATTCCCAATCGATTGGGACTACGAGTCCACAGGTAACTTCGCCATTACTGAAAACTCAAGACAGGTGTGAGCAAGTCGAAGACGATCCAAGCAGAATTAAAGTGGAGTAGGGAGTTCGAGAGATTCATAAGCTTCACTCGATGAACAGATAGGGGAAGAGGAAGAGGAAGAGGGCCAGGCAAATTCAATTCAACGGATTGGAAATGGAGATTTCCCGTTTCAATAACAAGTGGGTATCAACAGTAGCCAGCGTATGGATTCAGTGCACCAGTGGGTCTCTCTACACCTTCTCCATCTACTCGCAAACCCTCAAGTCAACTCAGGGTTACGATCAGTCCACTTTGGATATCGTTTCTGTCTTCAAAGACATCGGTGTCAATTGCGGCGTCCTCGCGGGCTTTCTCTACTACTATGCCACCGCTGATGGTGGTGGTAGTCGGCCGTGGATTGTTCACTTAGCCGGTGCAATTCAGTGCTTCTTGGGTTATTTCCTTATGTGGGCTGCCGTTGCTGGCGTCTTTCCTCGCCCGCCGCTTCCCGCTATGTGCTTTTTCATGTTGGTGGCTGCTCATGCTCAGAGCTTCTTCAATACGGCTAACGTTGTAACTGGCGTTCGGAATTTCCCCAGTTATAGTGGGACGATTGTCGGAATCATGAAGGTTAGTCTTCACATGTTTCAAATTCAAATAACACGATTATGTTGACATGATTTAATTTATGTATCTTGAATACGTTATATGAACATTCAGCCCTGATTTGTTTCACTTTCTATCTAGAAATCATTTTGAGGAAGTTCAATTGTTCATTGTTTTTTGGATTTTATGTTCATCACTCAGTATTGTTCATTTTCACGTCAGGGGTTTCTTGGTTTGAGTGGAGCAATATTGATTCAAGTATACGAGACAATATTTAATGAACAACCTACTTCGTTTCTTCTAATGCTGGCACTGCTTCCGACCCTTAATTCCTTATTGTTCATGTGGTTTGTGAGAATTCACAATGCAGACGATGAAGTTGATAAAAAGCATCTAAATTCCCTATCCATAGTTACTCTGTTCCTTGCTACTTACCTTATGCTCAAGATTGTTCTAGAGCATATTTTCACTTTCCAGTTCCCTCTACAAGTTGCTTCATTTATTCTACTTCTGATATTGCTTGCTTCTCCTCTATATGTTGCAATTAGAGCCCAACAGAGAGAATCCAGAAAGATTTTGCACCCTTCTGTTACTGAGAGTGATCAGCTGATTAGTCGCTCCAATCAAGAGAGCGAGGATTTCGACAATGAACGGAGAAGGGAATCTGAAGAAAGCCTGAACCTCTTTCAAGCTTTATACACCATAGACTTCTGGATATTATTTTTTGCAACAGCTTGTGGCATGGGAACAGGGTTAGCCACAGTGAATAATATCAGCCAGATAGGATTATCTCTTGGTTACACAAGCTTGGAGACAACTATTTTGGTTTCCCTGTGGAGCATCTGGAATTTTTTTGGTCGTTTAGGAGCTGGATATGTATCGGATTATTTTCTCCATGCCAAAGGGTGGGCTAGGCCATTATTCATGTTCATCACTCTGGCAACCATGAGCATTGGACATGTAGTGATTGCCTCTGGTCTGCCTGGTGCTCTTTTCGCTGGTTCGGTGCTAGTGGGCGTTTGTTATGGGTCTCAATGGTCATTAATGCCAACAATTACTTCTGAAATATTTGGTGTTGTACACATGGGTACTATATTCAATGCCATTACAATAGCAAGCCCTATTGGATCTTATATATTTTCAGTTAGAGTTATTGGGTATATGTATGACAAGGAAGCATCAGGTGAAGGAGATACTTGTACTGGAGCTTACTGCTTCATGTTATCATTTCTGATTATGGCTTTTGCCACCCTTTTGGGCTCTTTGGCAGCCCTTGGCTTATTTTTCTGGAGAAGAAGTTTCTACGATCAAGTTGTTTTTAGAAGGCTGCAACACTCATCGAGTGGATAAAGGAGTAAATACTACATACGACATGCAAAGTGAAATATGGAGGCTTTCCTGGTCACTGCTAATAAGGTAATTGCTGATATGCCGTTGTTCTTCCTTTCATATATTGTTGTAGGTTGATTTTTTACATCGGAAGGCAAAACAATATAATGTGTTGGCGAATGTACACAATCATCTATATTTAAGTTTGTAATACAAGTAAGAAAAACAATTTAAGATTAAACTAGAACTCTCATTGTTGTGTGATTTGGTTTGGCTTAGAGATGAAGTTGTTACTATATTATATCTAATTGATAGTTGAAAATGAGAATAACAGGAATATATACATTTATACTGTTGGGGTGACATACATATCTATGGAAAGTCCTGTATCTGACATCAATTTTACATTTGATCTCATTGTCTTTTATTCTGTGTTAAATTTGTTTTAAAAGAAAATGATGGATGTGTTAAACTATGCTTATAGGCAATTGGGGTCAGGATACTGAAGAATTCGGAACGTTTGGACTTGGTTTATGAGGGCTTCTTTGTTTAATTTAGCTGATTGATTTCATCTTTCCACCTTAGCTCAGCCTAAATTTATGACAAAAAAATTTCTCTCACGTTTGTCGAATATTTTGTGTGCGTGGTTGTATTGTGAGAAGACTAAACATTTGTTGCATCGTGAGCCAATTTGTTCGTTTCTTTACTTTTGTTAACTTTAAGTTGCAATGTAGAAAGGGAATCTATGGTGGGAGTTCCTTTGAATTATAGTGTTGCTCACTCACTTTTGGATTGAAGGATATAAGTTTGTTGTGACATTGTGGTATTTAGTTTGGACAAATGGTTTTTGGATTTGAATGAAACATGACTTTGATTCACAATACCAGTCTGAATCAATTGATGTGTCTGATTATCCATGTAAATAATCTTCTTCTTCTTCATTTCTTTTCTCTTCTTGTTCTGTTTTATTTTGAAAAAGGCTGTTACTATCACATGGTATGAAGCTAATTTTCTCCCATAAATCAGAACTAGAACTTACAAACCTAATCTTTTGAATCGGTACTGGTATGTAAACTTAATTATCTCCTCATCTTGCCCAGTTTTCAACCAGCTATCCTGAACTCGTAGCAGAATGCATTTGGAGGAGGAATATTCCAAATGAGAGGTATCAAAATATTGGCATATACCATATTGGGCATCTGGGAATTACGGAAGGATAGAAACAGCATAGTTTTCAATGGGGTCAACAAGGGGGATGCTCAATATTTTGAAATGGTTGTTTATAATAACACTTCCAAGTGCAGTGCTTACACAAGAGCTTTCTGTAACCACACTAGATCCTTGTATAAATTGGAGTTCTTTCTGTAATCACTAGTCCTTCACGTGGCTATTCTTCGCCTGGTTTTTGGAGGTAATTCTTTTTATTCTATTTTATGAGTAGTCTTCTTGTTATTCCAAAAAAAGGAGGTTAAGATTGTTGGATGATGAAAGTCCCACATCGGCTAATTTAGGAAATGATCATGAGTTTATAATCAAAGAATACTCTCTCCATTGGTGTGAGGCCTTTTGGGGAAGTCCAAAGCAAAGCCATGAGAGCTTATGCTCAAAGTGGACAATATCATGCCATTGTGGAGAGTCGTGTTCGTCTAACAAAGATTCCATTTCCTGTGTTAAAACTAAATACATCCCAAGACGTTTCCTTTGTTGCCTGTCTGGGTGAAAGAATCACTGTTCTTTCTTTCATGCCATGTGGGTCATAATTGAATTTTAGATTTAATATGGTTATATGGGTTTTCTTTAAGGAAAGTGGAAAATTTTCATATGCATGCCATGGAGAAATGGAGTTATTTAAATACCAATTTCGTCTATTATTGGTTTGTTTACTCTTACCACGTATATATGTTGCCTATTGCCTGCCTGCCTGCCTAGTGAATCCCTCTCTGAAATTTGAGTTATCACGTTGCTTCTATCCTTGTCCTAGGCTTAGTGAAAAAGTTCTTTTTCTTTGTTTTGTTTAGTTTATCTTCAATTTGTCAAAATCACCTTTAGGCATTTATTTCACGAGAGACGTTCCTCTCACTTTCTCTCTCTCTTTCCTTCCTTCTCCCCCAAGAAACAGAAAAGCGCTCTGCAGTTTGTACATGTACACTTTGGACTGGTTTACGTTGTTGAACCAGTTCTTTGCTCTTGATAGGCTTCTACATACTTTGAAATTGAATATAAGGTAGAAGGTGAGGGGTGGGGATTCTGAAGAAGGATCCAGCAGTTGGATATGTTGAGCTAGTTAAGATTTTATTTGATACGACGGAGGTTTTTAATTCAAAATCATTAGTGACCCGTTGTGAGTCCCACATTGGCTAATTTAGGGAATGATCATCAGTTTATAAGTAAAGGAATACATCTCCGTTGGTACGAGGCTTTTTGGGGAAGTCCAAAGCAAAGTCATGAGAGCTTATGTTCAAAGTGGACAATATCATACCATTGTGGAGATCGGTGATTCCTAAGAGTTGAATATGTTGAGCTAGTTAAGATTTTATTTGATACGAACAAGGTTTTTAATTTCAAAATCATTAGTGACCCGTTGCGGGAAGCTGAATGTGTACATTCTAGTGCATCTTCAACTTTTTTTGAGTTTTTGCGTTAACTTTTCTTCTCCCTATGGCGCCATTTTTTCTGGTGTTGCTAGCCACCTGCGTGCCTTTGTGCTTTGTGAATTTCATGCTCTTGATTTCTTAAACGATTGAGAATATCCTTAAATTCATAGAAGCATTCAGGAATGAAAGATTTTAAATTGTATATACTTCAAGGTATCTTCGTTTGTCCTTGGATTTCCAGGAGTTCCAATTCACTTCTACCTGTTTGCCTCCCTTATATTTTAGTTTGCCTTCTTTCGACTGAGAACGAGGCGGTCGAGCTATTGTTCCACTGGTAAACTTATGGAATGATGCATTGTAGATTCTAGTATTTTTGTTTTGGTATTCTGAAATGTTAGTTTCTTCTTCCTCTTGTTATCTCCTTTTCTCCTTTTGTTGTGTCATGAGCGTCTTTCTATTTTCTTCCTGATGTCTATTTTTAGCAACTTTTCATTTAAGTAAGTTTATAATCTATTATTTGATATTTAGGAATATATGTTGCAATACGTATCACACATAAGCATAACCTATTAGCTTATTTGCTTCGTGTCACAACCATACTATGAAGAGAGTAGGTTGTGACATGACGACCGCGACACTTCACACCTTAAAACAGTAAAAGAAGGTTTTCTTGAATGTATTCTTTTGAACATTACTAAGTAACCATTTAACCGTTTATGTTACCACCCTTTTTATGAAGTCATTGTAGCATCTCGAATTCGATGTGTGCAGCTCTGATTTCAGGTCCCAGCATTCGTCCGAGTCAGAGGACTCCTATCTTGAAAGCACAATCAAAATTGTCTCTGCTAACTTCTGCAGTGCCCGCCCGTCCTACACATATGCTGTCGTGAAGCAAGAACCAGCCAGAATGGATGGCTCTTACATGGCTTTCTGGATGACATGAAATCCCCTAGCTCACTTGATTGGGGATAGAGTCAGTGTTCATCAAGTGCAAGAGAAAGGAGCTTCAATCTTCTAGGATTCGATCGACCGTGTTACTGTTGCTTCGTAGTTGGAAGCCTACCATTTATTCATTGAGTTGAAAAAGAAGAAAAGAAGCTTAAGCTATGGCAGTAAGAAGCTGTAATTTGAGGGGAGGGCATAAATATCTGCAGATCTTGTTTGCTGCTCGGCTTGTTCTTCGAGTCCCGCTTCTTCCTTCCCCTCTCACCCCGATCTACTGACCAATGTAAATAGTTGGCATCTCTTCTGCCTGATAACGTGAAGAAGTGGGCATCAAATAAATGTGTTGATAATGTATAGGAATATGAAATCTGCACCAGGTGATGGGCAAATGAAGCAACAGTTTACAAAAGTTGTTTGCCACAGATGAGTTACATTCAGATCATATATTTATCCGCAACAGACAAATGAAAGAGAGTGAATGATTGGCTACCAAAATAACTCTGAACCACAAAAAATAATTGAACAGAAAAAGAAAAAGAGATTTATAATAAAATTGCTCTGATCAACAATTGTAGAGATGTAAAAGTGAGAAAGTTTGATTGCAAACAGACAGGTTCAAACCAATATGCATCTGCATTGATTTGATTGGATCCATCACAGGTGGCCTTGTCCATTGATCCTGAAAATGGCATTTTAATTTCATTTCCTGGGTTGATGGGTACGAAAGGGATATTAAACCATGTGAAATCTCAAGTTGATCGGAGAGATGAATAAGTACTAGCTAGGATGCTGAGCTCTAAAGAGAGATGGATTGTGAGGATACTGGATTGGATGGATTGTGAGATCCTACATCGGTTGAGGAGAAAAATGAAGCAGGGTGTGAAAAACTCTTCCTAATCGAGAGTAATATCTATTAGTAGTGAGCTTAAGCCGTTAACAAAGTAGAACAAACATCATTCAAATTGTGGGTACTGGGATTTCACTGCCCTCCATGATCAAATCCCAATGGAATTTAAAAACTGTAAATGGAGAAACATCAAAATCTGACTGCTACAAGAGAACTTTCCATATTGAAGCAAATATAATTCCAACATAAAAGGAAGAATCTTCAAAACAAATGCATATTAAATTAAGCACGCTCAAGTAAACTCAGATCTCTTTTGATTTAAAAAACTAGAGCCACAATATAGCAGAAAGTTGACTGATTTAGATCATTAGAAGGGTGATTAAGCAACTGAACTCCTTAATTAGCAGTGCTAAGCTAACCTAATACTGCCAAAAAAAACCCCACAAAAATCCTCATTGACCATTGAATTCTTTGTAAATGATATTCAGTAATCTGTGAGAGAGAAAAAATGAAATGGGTTTCTATTCTTTTCTCTTTTTAAAAGAAGAGGAAAGCCCAAGTCTTTAGCTTTGTTGGATGAACAAGTTTGATGGGTGAAGAAGAAAGGACATTNGGGGGGGGGGGGGGGGAGAGGAAAAAACCCTAAAATTATCTCATTTCCCCTTTTCTTTTACGTCCTGACAACAAACTTAAATGGTTGGCTCCTGGTGTTCAACATAAAAATTCAATCTTTATGAGTATATTTATTAAAGGGGATTGTTTGAGATACTGATTAAGGAGAAGAATTTTACTGAAAGGTTAAAATTAAACCCCAAAGGCTGTGTGTCCAATTTCCAGGTAGTGTTTTTGGTTCAGCCCTTCAATTTCTCTCTCTACCTCTCTCTCTCTCTCTTCGTATCTTCCTTTCCTCCATTCTTCTGTTTGTTCTCTGGTTCAAAATTTCCCCCAATTTGTAGTCATATAAAGTGGGGGAAAGAAGGATTAAGAAACAATATAGATATTCAAAAACCTAACTCTTCTTTCTTGAATGATGGTTTGGACCTTTGGTCCTCCATCTTCGTCTTTGCTCTCCTGCTTTCTCAGTTAACAAATAAAACTAACCCTTTTTGTTGGTTTGGTTACTAATTCATTCCTGTTTCTAATGCAAAATTTCCCAACTGGGCTTCTTTTACATGTAATCTTCCTGCTTTAACTTGCTTTGTTGTTCGTGATCTCGCCCACTATGACGCTGGATTCTCCTCCTCCTCCTCCTCCGATCCCTTCTGACCGATCCTCCCCTGAGCCCCTTTCCCACATCGACAACCCCAACCCCACCACGGCTAACCATGACCTTATTCTCGAGAACGAGCCCACCACCACCACTATATCCGAACAACCCACCACGAGGAGAAACCGACCCTCTCGGGCTTGCACCCTTCGTGCTGCCGAGCGGCTATTGGCTGCTCAGTCAGTGGTCGAGCGCAAGCCGAAGCCTAAAAAGGAGCAGCCAACCGAAGAGTCGCCACAGCAGCAGCAATGCAGCAAGATCGTGACCCCTCTGGTTGAGGAGCCTTCGCCCTCACAGTTACCACGTTGGAATCTTCGGTCGAAGTGGGAACTGGCGTCCGTACTTAATTTCTTGCATGTAAGTTTTGTGGGGTATGTCTTCCTCATCAAAATTTGCATATTGTTGGCGTTTGAGACTTTAATTCTTTCTTTTGCGAGGTGCAGGTCTTCAGGCCACTATTGAATATTCATAATGAATTCACGGTGGAGGAGTTTGAGACAGCCTTGATTACACCCAACGACACTTTGAGTGACATACACATTCCATTACTCAAGGTTGGAACTTGAATTTAAACTGGAAAGTTTATGCTGATTGGAAAAGGCAACGGGTTATCCACATTTTGCTCATCATTCTAACTTAGCTTACTTTCTGTTGCTCCACTTATGGTCATTACTTTTTTGGTGGGAGTTCTTAGTGTTAGTTTCTGAAGCCAAGTATTTATTTGAAAGAGAAGTTTACTGGATTTGTTCCTTTCTCATCTAAGAGTTGCATCTTGTTTAGGTTTGAAGCTCGAGAAACTTCACAGTTCTGTGATCAATAATTAGTTATTCAATAACAGGTTCTCCTCGGTAAAAAACTTATGCATATTGCTTAGAGATGCTTCGCTTTCCTTCTTAGAGTTGCGTAGAATTCCCTCTTTTCAAAAGATACTTGCTTAGTGTTGCTTTAAGATTCTCTCATCTTTAATTGTACTTCTGTGTGAAGCTTCAAGTTTTCTAAGCTTTGCAATAAAGAGTTGCGTTTTAGCTGTATGTATTTGAACTGTTGATGATGAACATTAATATTTTGCAAATGTAAGTGTTTTTATTAGACAGGGGCTAAGGTTTCGGTATTTTCTTTTGGATGATCAACGTTTCGTTTGATTTGGTGATTGCTTTTATTCTTATGAATAGGCTAAAATGCTCTCTTGTGCCTGCTAAGTCTGAATATTTTGAGACTGTTGGGATGGATATGTGCTGTAGAGGACCAATCATCCTATTTTTGTTGCTACACTTCTGATGTTTTGAAGGATTAGAGCTTCTCAAATTTTTGGAGATTGAAGAATTGGAGCATCATGTGGACATATGAAACTTTTCTTTGAGTGTGTTTTGTCCGATTGTTTGCTAGATCCCACACATTGGTTGGAGAGGGGAACAAAACATTCCTCATAAGAGTGTGAAAACCTTTCTCTAACAGACGTGTTTTAAAAAGTATTCCTTATCTGCTAGTGGTGAGCTCAGGCTGTTACAAATGATATTAGAGCTAGACACCGGGTGGTGTGCCNGGGGGGGGGGGGGGGGGGGGGGTGGATTGTGAGATCCTACATCGGTTGGATAGGGGAACCAAGCATTCATCATAAGAGTGTGGAAACCTCTCCCTAATAGACGCGTTTTAAAACTTTGAGGGAAAGTTCGAAAGGGAATGCCCAAAGAGAACAGTATCTGCTAGTGGTGAACTTGGGCTGTTACAAATGGTATTAGAGCCAAACATCAGGTGGTGTGCCAGTGAAGATGCTGGACTCCAAGGGGGTGGATTGTGAGATCTTACATCAGTTGGAGAGGGGAACCAAGCATTCATTATAAGAGTGTGGAAACCTCTTCTTAACCAACGTGTTTTAAAACCTTAAGGGGAAGCCCGAAAGGAAAAGCCCGAAGAGGACAATGTCTTTTAGCGGTGGGCAGTGTGGGTTTCCCCCCCATTAAATAATTGATGAAAAGCAGTTGCCTTGGGTGGTAAGCAATGCCAATTAATAACTTGTTCATAGAAGTTGTAATTTGTGAGGTGAAATCTACCTTTTCCCTTCTTGTTGGCCACTAGGTTATATTTCAACATTTAGCTCCCTTCCTATAAAGTTAATTAAGCTTTATTCTCTCGTTCTGGTTTTGAGTTTTAGAAATGAACTTTAGTTGTTGAAGTTGCACTCATGGCCCATTAGCGTACATCTTTAAAACTCTTCTTTCATATCTTGTGTTCAAATCCCCCACCATCAAAAGGAATGAACTTTAATTTTCATGCCGTTTCTTATGTAGTCGTTTAGGATGGTCTATAATTCATCCTCGTCGCTCAGAACAGTTGAATCTGTCGATTTATGAAAATTATGGGCTGTACATATTTTCTTTATTAAGCATCACATTACTTCAATCTGAAAATTTTACCTTTTTGTTTTACTTTTGCGACTTGTTTTCTGCAATATTTGATCCTTAGGTCGAGTTGCATAGTTCATCTCCATGTTAACTTTGTTACAAGGACTTCTGATGCAGGCTTTAAATATGTTGCTAGTTCATTTGAGAATGCGTTTCCTTTTCTCCCAACAAGAAACTCACACACGTTATTAGTGCTATATAATAACCATAATCGGCTCCGTGTGACATATATTTTGTGTGTTTTTCAGGCAATTCCTCCTATTACAAGAATGGCCCTTACTCGGGATACATGGGTGACTGTATTGTGCAGAAAGCTGCGAGACTGGTGGCACTGGGTATCGTCCATATTTTTCATATTTATCCATATATTCCTGTATCGTGGCTGTGATGGAATCCCACAGTTCTAGCTTCCAATCTGACTCCTGATCCTTGGTTTGTATATGCAGGTTGCTGAAGGGGATCTGCCTATTGTTGCTTCACATGGGTGAGTGCCCAGAGATTTCATGTCCCATATCTAAAAATGTTCTTCATTCTTATGTGCCTAATCATTATGAGTTTTCAGAGTTGAAATTGAAGTTTATAAAAATCTTGATCCTGGGATGCGTGTGGTTATCTTGAAAGCACTATGCGACATTCGTGTTGAGGTACCGTCTTCTCAAAAAGTACCAAATTTTCTGGTTACAATACAATTGCCTTCGTGAAGTTGACGTAGTGTTTGACAGTACCGAGCGACATTTCTTTATTCGTGTACAAGTGTTTTATTGCTTTAGACTTTGTTCTCTATACTGCCAGTAGGCAACATCCTACAGGCAACAAGGTAGGTCCAGAGTGTGAGCTCTCTTGAGAACCGTGTCAATCGACTTTCTAATCCTTCACTTCATTGCCCTTTTCTCTAAGCCCTCAAATGATCAGGATTTAAAGCAATGTTAATCACTTTTTGCTCTTTTGATCATTTATTGTTCGCTGATCCTATATTTCCTGCATCATCTCACTGTATGTAATGTTGGGTTCATTTGTATTTAACGTGTTCGTCCTATAGTCGGTATATATTTTTAGAACTACTGAAGTTGAACAAGAGATAAATTGTTCGTTGCAGCAAGAAGATATCCGCAGCTACATTGAAAATTCACTAAAGCATGGAGTTCAACTTTCAGCGTTTCGCAAAGAACGAATTGGTGGAGATTCACATGGAACTCATTTCTGGTATAGTTTTCTTTTAACCTCTTCATGTTGTGGCATTTTTAACGGTATAAAATATCCCGACTTCTTCAATACGTTTATTGTGTGTCGACTATGTGGCAATTGTTATTGCAGGTATGAGGATGATCCCATTATTGGTCATCGTTTGTACCGTGAGATTAGGAAAGTCGAGTTGAAAAAACCCAAGGCCAAAGGTTCACAAGTCCTTCCTTCTACAATATACCAGTGGGAAACAGTTGCAACCAATTTTGATGAATTTCAAGATGTGTCGGTGAGTTGCTATACCGTTCACCCCAGCATATGCATCTCATGGAAAACACTTCATATCCCCTCCCCCGAACGAAAACTGTTTTCTTAATCTGTGGTTTCCGTCTTTTAATTGACTATTCAAATATAACATGTTAGAATTTCTTGGATGTAAGAAGTCATCCGACATTATGTTAAAGAACGTTTTTATAGAAGATCGTTCCGAATTCAATCCAATTAGTTAAATATACGTTTATATGGATCGAAATCATATTTCTGAACGTTAATGTTGTGTTGATAAAGTAGGGAAACAGTAGGTGGCATTAACCATCCATAGTGGGCCATTTTTGCTCTTATTTGGAACAAGTACAATTCAAAAAGACAATAACTTAATGTTATAGAACCTGTCTGAATCATTTAGCTCTTTTGTTCTATCCTCGTTCAATAAGTTTATGGACGACTGTGGCCCGTGCGGGCAATGGATCACTTGACAAAGTAGGATCTAGAAATTCTCAAGCAATTTTCTTATATTTAGCCGTATCGTTGTTACTTTAAACAAACTCTTGTTAGAACTTGTCTGTATGATTGTGCAGGAAAAGCTTTTTACAAGTAAAAATCGTTCAGAGGCTTCACTTGGCAAAAAGTTGAAGGTGGACATGCTTCCTGAGATCGAGAAGGTTCACAAGGTGCTCGGTTTGTCCGTTATGAAAATACCTTGCTGACGTGTTGCCCTTTTAGTCTCATTATTGGCTTTGCACATAATAAACATTCTTGCTTATCTTCTCCACTTAACTTCTTTATCAGAGAAAAGAAAAGTTGCTGAAAAAACAGCATAGACAAGCTCTTCTCTTGGATAGTTTTGCACTTGTGGATGCGCTCGCTCCTGGACGCTCGCTTCGTGACAGAAAACCCGTCACTTATACATTTGGTATGCAAATTTTTGTTTCGTTTTCGTTCTTCCATTTTCTTGTAGCTATTATTTTTGTGTGAGGTGAAGAATCTGTGGAGAGAAGTGCAGAATAAGTGACTTTCATCGCTATTCTTTTTCGTTTGCTATCAACACGAGCAATTCAGTGCTTATGGCATCTCTACTTCCTCTAAGATGTCATAGATTTGAAACCTCCACCTCATATCAATAAGTAATTCTGCAATCTCTCGTCGAAACGATTAACATTTGCATTATAATTGAATGTTAAAATCATCTTGCAGATGATTATGACCGATCGATCAACGAGGCTATCAAGACGACCAAGTATGAATTTAGTATCTACATGATCATCTTTCTAGGCCATATATAATATCTTTATCTTGCATTACCTTACGCTTACTCTTATCTCAGGCGTAAGGCGCCATCCCCAGAACCTAATGATAGAAAAGAAGATGTTGTAAAGCTTGAACCTTCTGCGAATGGAAAATGGAGCGGTCCGTCGTATGCATCTCAAAACTCCAATTTCAGTGCACTATCTCCCAAGTCACCTGATTACGACGATGCCGATGAAGACCATATGTCCGAACAGTTGGATCGCAGGTATAGAAAACGTGAGCTTTGTGTTTCTCTTACCTTCAAGTATTTTCAGGTTCTTATTTGTTGATCGAACATTTAGCAATAGACGGAGACAAAGGCCACAACGGTATTCAGAAAAGGATTATGTGGAAGCGTTGTCAGATAACGATGCAGACTTCGACAGTGACGATGACATAGTTGGTGAAGCTGTGTATGATGAGGAGTATCTACGAAAACGCAAGCAGAGGAGGAAAACATCCAGCAGTTCCGAAGGAGACGAGGAGTATCACTATGAAGAAGATAACGAGGAAGAGGAGGAGGAAGAGGAAGAAGAATCCTTTAGCATTAGTGATGACAGCGACCGGCCACGAAAAGTAAAAAGAATGCGAGGACGTACACGGAGGGGAACGAAGCTACGGTCTGTTGGTGAGATTCAATCAGGTCTGAGACGTAGTAAAAGGGCTACTCGAAGCAAAATAAATTATGGGCAGTACGATCTTTCAGAATCTGAACCAGAGAATAACAATGATAAAAAGACTAGTGCATCAGATGAGCACACTGATGCTAGTGAGAACGGGGATTATTCGGTTGAAAGTCGAGGAGGGTCTGATAACGAGGAGGACGACGAAGAAGAAGAAGAGAAGGACCAAGAAATGAAAGTTGATCAACCTGATGAAGAAGATTATGCAGAGAACGTAGAGGAGCAAAATCCTCCTCCCGAAAAATCGAATGGCCCAGATCAAGATGAAACCGATGACGCAAGAAAAACACAGTTTCTTGATCTAAATGAACTTGCTCCAGGCTCTGGTTTCGACGATGCCCCGACCACAGACATGAAAGATGATTCGGATGAGTCCTAGTATCATTCATTTTGCTTGGTTAATAGCAATCGCTATAGTTCGAATTTGAGTGTACGATAGTAAACTATAAATTTTGTGGTAAGGCTGCAGAAGATATTAGCGTCGGAGTTGTTCCCCAGGCTAAATCAAGCAGTCGCGTAAAGGATGATGATGATGATGATGAGTCGATAGATTAGGGAGGCCATTTTTTAGTAATGTCCACATTGAATGAAAACCCAACAATAGATGGGGAAGGCGAATTTGTTTGGTGTTTCTATAGTTTTACCCATCCCTGTACAATAACCTTTTCACTAATATTGTAACCCAAAGAGTTGGCTTTTAGATGTATAACCTCTATCTATTCTGCTACACATATTGTTCATGCACCCATCCTCCCTCAAATCATTACCTTATTCTCATCATCCCTCCACTTTTCTTGTATGTCTATGTGTTAGTTGGAACACTGAGCCTTGAAGAAGAGTGCACATCGACTCTGGTGTGTCAAGGAGAACGTTAAACTTCGAAGGGGTAGACACTAGATGGTGTGTCATTGAGGACGCTAGGCCCTTGAAGGGGATGGACGGTGTGTGTCAGTGAGGACGCTAGGCCCTTGAAGGGGATGGACGGTGTGTCAGTGAGGACGTTAGGCCACTGAAGGGGATGGATTATGAGATCCTATCCATTTTAATTCAGCAAAAATAATTTTAACTATTTGAAAATAAGTTTTAAAAATTAAAATAAATGAGTTGGTGGTCGAGTCGCTGCCATAGGGACAATTTTCTTTAGTTCTTTCTTTTTGGGATAAAAGGGTTTCGCTTATTTATGACTTTGGCTTAGTGAAAATTTGTAAATTTATGAAATCGGAGGGAGGTCGCAAACGGGATCCGACGCCGAGCAGCACGGCTCGAGAAGAATCCATGGTGGCCATTTCCCTTTACAGAGGGAACCTCCACAGGGTCCCCGATGTTCCTCGTCGGTGGCTTATGCCCACCCACAACATCTCTGTTAGAGACTTCAAATCCCTTTTGCAGCGTCGTTCGAAAGCCCTCTCTCGTCTCCTCGCCACCACCTCTTCTTCGCCGGCCAAAGTTTCTACTTCCCCTGACCCTAATCTTAATTCCAATTCTTCAATTAAACCAGACGGTGAAGGACCCAGAACTAACGGGTCGGCGCCTGAGGTTCCATTGGAAACTGAAAGGGTTAGTGTTGGCGGTGAAAGACCTTCTGCGGATGTCAAGGAGAGGAAGAAGTCGGACAATGGTGATGACTGTATGGCAAAATCGGCTGATGGGTTTGATTCTGTGAATGGCTCGAGACCTTGTTTTAACGAGCAAGGTTCTGATCCAGTGGAAAATGGTGGTGCGCATGCAAAAGATGAAAATCCTGCTGTATTAGAAAACCCTAACAAAGAGGTATTGATTATGACCAACTCTTTAGATTTTCATTTTTTTCTTTTTTGTTGCTATTTCATTTTGCATATGTTCTGTGTTTTGAAATCCCATTGATCTAACCTATTCCAATTTAATGGCCGGTTGAGAAAGTTTATTTGGTTCTTTCTGAATTTAGGTGCGGTTGTGATTAGGTTCAACAAAATGTTTACTTGGAGAGTTATTTCTGTAACATCCACAGTTGTCAACTTATTCTTCAGAAATTGGAAAATGAAGGATGATTACTTAACGAGGCTTTCAGAAATTTAGGAATGTTTTGAGATAACTAATGCAAATTGTATGCTAAGGTTGTAAATTTTTTAGAGCCTTCTTTCTTGTTGAAAGAAGAATGATAAGAACAATTGAAGTAAAATAAAGATTGTGGCATACTTAAAAAGAGTTCTTGTTGTCTTTAACGGTGGCATTGAAGGAAGAACTTTCAAGCTTGTTATCGATATGGATCTCAAGCCTCAACAGAACACTCGGATTTTTCTTTTCCTTCTCTTTTTTCTCTTCAGCATTTCTTTCTTTTTGCATTGTTCATTAGTATGTATTACTGTGCTAGACAAACAAGGAGGAAGATTTGTTGGATGACAAGGAGAACAGGAAAAGGGAAGTCGAGGAGAAGTTAAACGTTTTGAATGAAAAGAAACATAATCTTGTGCAAGTGTTAAAACAGGTATATTCCTGATCCTTTCACCTTACCTCCTCGCTCTTGCCCCCGCCCTTCTGCGCTAAAATAAAACCCCATACGTTCCTATGGGATTGGAAAGTGAACTAGATCATGTTCTTGGTGTTGGTTGGCAGATCTTGCATGTGGAAGAAGAATTAAAAAGGCGTAGTAGTGTGCAAGGGACAGCAATTCGCCCTTCGGCTTCCCTTCAAGTGGATGCCTCGGCCGATACAGGATCAATGACCAGGCAGCTTGCTCCTAGAGTAGGCTCTGAAGTGAATGCTAATGGAGATACTGAAGGTGGAGAAGCTGATGACCTTTTGAACCATAATGTTCTTTCTCGTCAGATGCTTCAGAATAGCAGTATGTCACCTTCTTCAGAGTCTCCTCTTAGAAGGCCTGCCCACATCCAATCATATATGGTAATTGCTGTCACATGACTTGTGTGAATTTAGTTGAGTTTTATATGAGTTTGTGAGCACTATACTTGTTATGTTTACTTTATTTGGGGGATTAGGGGGTACATCAATGACATTCAATAGTGCCTTGAGAATTCATTGTGATTGCTTGTCTGTGGAACTTCTTTCGCTTTCCTATCAAAATTGCATAAAAGTATCAGTTTTCAGAGTTCTTGGTGGTTCTTTAGTGGGTTGGGTATGTAGTCAACATCGATGTCCACTGAGAAAATGTACCAGAATTTTAAATTGTACCATGTCCTTTTGTTTATGCCTGAGACGAAGATAAAATAACATTACATTTGCAGAGCTCACATCCATCCCGAGGAAATTTTAGCGTATCTGGGAGTCCATCGTGCCTTCCTCCGACTGGGCAATCAGGGCTTCCTCCAAACCTGCCCACAGTGTCTGTATCTGGAACCAATTACATTGCATCCTCACCTTCTCCTGCAGCATCTGGGGGCACCTCAGTTCTCAGAGATGCTCGGCAGCCTAGCCCATGGAGTTAGAGGTCGTCTCTGTAATTTGCATTGATGAGTTCGTTGTGATTCTCGACTTTCCTGGTTCAGCAGCGCAAAGTGAGTTCTAAGACTAGTTTCATGATGTATAGCTATAGTCTTGTGAAAATTAGGTTTGATGATTGTACCCAGCTGCATGTTGATATTTGGGATAACTCTAGTGTCGTCCTACCAATGTTCTTGTGTTCTTGTTCAGTATATCAGTTGTGCAAAACTGGAAAAGAGATAAACGAGTTAACTTTGTATACATTAGGAATTTCAGTAGGACTGTATGACCTTTGTCTCAACCATACTTGTTCATGTTGCAGTTTTGATTGAAGCTTAGCCATTTCTTGAAGATTTTTCATAATGTGTCGGCATATATCATCCTCTTTGGGTTTTTCCATTCAGGTTTTTCATCTACTACGAAAAGGTTTCCACATCCTTATAAATAATGTTACGTTCTCCTCCCCAACCGATGTGGGATCTCAAAATCCACCTCCCTTCTTTTGGGGCTCAGCATCCTTGTTGGCACACCGCCCGATGTCTAGCTTTAATACCATTTATAACAAGCCAAGTCCGTCCTTCTCCCTAAGAGACGCATTTTCAAAACCTTAAGGAGGAGCTCGAAAGGAAAAATCCAAAGAGGACAATATCTTGAGCTATTAGTTAAATCTCATCGTATTGGTTTCATGTTAAAAATTAGTAAATTTTATGACATAGTAAGAATCACTTTAGATGGCCGGATGGGGGACTGGCCATCATTTAGATGGCCGGATGGGGGACTGGCCATCATTGATCCTTAATGTTCATACTTGTTTATGAGATTCTTCATTGATCCTTAATGTTCATACTTGTTTATGAGATTCTGTAAGGAAAAAGGAATACTTACGAGATCTTACAGGTCTTTATCTTAAACATGCCATCTCAAACGGTGTTGCCTCCGTTGTAAATTAATTAAGTGGGTTAAAAGTAGGAATATTGAAGCGATAGAGATTCGAAACCGAGACTGGAAAAGAGTACAGAAACAACAAATAAAGTAAGTGGTCAAAGGCCTGTGTCTGTACGTAGAAGCAAGTTAGATTGACCATCAGCAGTCCATATGTAACCCACATGACAACACACCCACCCACCTCCATCATATCTCACAAATCCATGGCTTCCCATCAAACTTCACTCCAGCGC
>NC_036641.1:11997481-12019593 GCF_002806865.2 Cucurbita pepo subsp. pepo
CCCACCACCCCCGCCGCCGCCACCGCTGTCTCTCCACACCCAACATCACCAAAACTAGATCCCACAACCCCTTTATCCGACTCAGACAACTTGTCAAAATCACACCCACCTTCTCCAAAAGTCGTTCCTGTTTCTCTTCACTCCAACCCCAAAATGGTCGGCCCCAGAACAGTCCATAAACTAGCCAAAAAACCCAACGAAACCCCTCGCCAGCCCTCCACCACTGAGAAATTCAATGATTCTGAAGAGAAATTCGAACGCATGATCAACTGTATCACCACCAAAGAAAGGGAAATGAAACAGCTCCTAGTAGACCACCAACATCTCACTCACAGGCTCTCTGTTTCTCTGTCTTCTTCACGGAGTGGAAGAAGAAAATCAATCTGTGGCTCTCAGATTCAGCTAGCAGAGTTGTTCGCCAACAATGGGGTCAAAGTGGTTTCCGCCGATATGCCGCCATTTATGCAGATCCACGCCGTCGATTGCGCTAGAAAGGCCCACGACAGTATGCAAAACTTCACTTCCAAATCGCTGGCGTTGAGTCTCAAACAGGTAGATAGAAATGGATTAGTTTATCACTCTAAACTTCTGTTCTTTGTTTCTCTGAATTGGATCATGGGTTTGTTTGTTAGTTCAAAATGGTGATTTGGGTTGGCTGGTTTCTGCAGGAATTCGATGGGGCATACGGGCCGGCATGGCACTGTATTGTGGGGAAGAGTTTTGGATCATTTGTGACACATTCAGTGGGTGGATTCCTGTATTTTTCCCTGGCTCAAAAGCTTTACATTCTGCTCTTCAAAACCACTGTACTAAGAGCCAATTAGAAATAATACTGAATCACTGACCACGCTTTGTTCCAACAATCTTCATATTATCTTCTTTTGTTTAGTTACAATTTCGCCATTGATGTTCATAATCGAGAGCTCGTGTGGGTCTGAAACCTCCATATCTGTTCAGAAGCCAACTGGGAATGGAAGTTCATGGCTTCCCCGCGGGTCCTATCCCCGTGAGAACGGTCATCTACAGGGGGTTAACTGCATTTCCAGATGATAATGATTGCAGAGGCGATGACCCACATCGTTCACTTTTGGGGTTTGGATTTATATCCTCTGCGACACAAGGATGTGCACATTATAGCTCAGCCCAAACAAAATGGATACCAACAAAGAAGACAGTGACCCTACTCAATGAGTTTTGACAGTGCCTATTCCCAGAGCTGGTCTCTACGGTACCCTCTAACTATTCTCCCCTATCTTACTATGCCTCCTTAATCTGTGCAATTGGGCTGGGCCTGAGGCCGTACAGTTACTACTGAACTTCAGCCCAATTCCAATATCAAGGTGGGCCCAACTACTGTGGTTTTGGGCCTGGATGTTTCAACCCGGCCCAGATAACCTGGTTGGTGCTTGGAGTGAGAAGTAGCAGACAACTTAACTTAGGTTTGATGGAGAAAGATAACTAACCAATCAAAAGCTTGCATTTTTTGTTACATGAAATTGGAAGTTTCTAAATGGAAAACAAGTGCAAAACCAACTTTCTGACTTTGGTCTAAAATTTAAAGTACATTATTATTATCTTGTTCCATTTGGAATGATATCATCTTACCTTTATTTCACAACTTTTACCTAAAAATTAACTTAAAAGCTATGTTAGTGAATTTTGATAAAATTACAATGATAGTAAAAAAAAAATTTGTGGAGATGAATCTAACACTGATTATCGTCTCCATTGGTACAAAAACTTTACGAAGAAAAGACTTAATTTGAAATAATAGAAAAACAAGAAATTGGGTTGACGTCCATTGGTGAGCCTTGGTAAGAGGATGAGGGCTGACCTTGTGGACGACCTCCCAAAAAGGTCAAGACCGAACTTGAAGAGGGCACATGTCACACGCAATCCTAGCTTACGTGATCTTAGTTTGGCTCGATCCATTCCTCTTTTGACCTAATTCGATAAGAAATTGACAAAAACTCCTAATTCATATGATAAAAGCAATAAGTCCTTCTTCATTCATAAAAAACTTAAGCATTAGAGCTAGTATGGCAAGTGCAAGCACTACACTGTTCGTGCGAATCTCTTTTGTTCTAAAGGTCACGTCTTCCCCTCTTCAAACAAAATTTTGGCAACAAACAGGTCTCATACTAGTATGTTTGATCAAAGAACGATGATTTGGATCGATTTATCTTTGTTATATTTATTAAACCTAGCAATCTAAATTTATAGGAAAATTTTACCGATAAAGTAGGAGGACGAGTTTTAAAACCGTAAAATATAAGGTTATAGAAAGAAAAAGAGAGAGAGTGGTCACCCTCAAGAGGAAAAGAGAGGGCAATGAAGCTGAAAAAGGGAAGTGGGGTAAGAAACCAAGTAAGGAAAGATGAAAAGACCCTTTATGAGTATCAATTACTTAGTGTGCCTCAATGCTCATTTTTGTGCCAACCAAGTTAGGCTTTGACAGTGCCCCTTCCCTCCTAACTTTGCACCCTCCAATTTCATTTCAGATATAGTTAGGCAATTTATCGATATTTCTCGACCTTGAAAGCTACCTCGACACGTTTATAAGGAGGACAGACGTCTTGTCCTTGCAACACTCATTCAAATAAGTCACATATTACAATTTCAATATTAACCTAAACTCGATCCAAGCTCAACCCAAAATCAAAGTTTGGCCCACCTGTCTCGACCTATCTTATTTATTAATTAGATTAAAGATAGATCACTATTTTGAAAATCGACTCTTGAAATGACTTCAACTCAACGGAATCTCATGCGTTATATTCTTTAATTTGTAAAAAAATTAAAAAAATTAAAAAAAAAAAAAATTAAAAAGTAATGAAAATATCAGAATTAACTAGCCAAACCTAAATATTGACGGCTCGGTCTTGATTGTTACCGGTGAGGCCAATGATGTGGGTGACCACAAACTGCTCCATAAATAAGCTCTCCGCCACCTACACTCCACTCAAATTCGGTAACTCGGAATACATAGCCTAAAGCTCTTCGCTTCCTTTGTCTGGGGTTCCACATTGACATCGGATTTTCCCAATTTCCTGCCGGTGGGTTATTCGGGTCGCTGGAAATGGATCCTCCACTCGTCAATGAATCTTCCTTCTCCGCTGCCAATCCTTCTGCTTACAGCTTGGCCGCGATTTGGCCTTTCGGAGGGGAGCAGGGTGGGAGCACATTGGGACTTCGAATGGCTAATTTGGGTCAGATTCTTGGTGGCTTCCCAGAGAGCTCCACGAATCGCGATGGATCAATGGAGGAATCCACAGTGACGGAGCAGAGTGGCGGTGGGAGGAAGAGGAAGGATGTGAGCTCCGAGGATGAATCTTCCAGAATGGTTTCCACTAGTAGTGCGAATCAATTGGTTAGTGCTTTGATTTCTGTACTTCTTGGCTCCCAATCTGGCTACGTTGACTCAGTTTTGGTCTCCTTGGGGAAAAATGACATCACTCAAATTTGTACAGTGTATTTTCACCTTTGAAAGGTGAAACTCATTTCCTTTCCTATTTTGAAGGGGAGGAGGTTCCAAGGAATAGGAAACAACTCATAATCTTTATAAACCATTCCTATTGTTGCTCTGTGCAAAGATTATCAAGAAACTTGCCCAGTGATGCATGTAGATATCTAAATCTTGGACGGCTGACCATATATTTTGACTCTGGCTAACTACATTAAGACACTTTTTCGTGATTTCTGTACTTTCAATTTCCTACAGAATAAGTCAAAGGGTAAACGGATGAAAGTAGTGGAATCCAGGGATGAAAATGGTGATATAAAAGCTGAAGTGGAATCTAACTCAGGAGATGGTAAGAAGGCGGCTGAGCAAAGCCCGAAACCTTCTGAACCACCAAAAGATTACATCCATGTGAGAGCGAGAAGGGGCCAAGCTACTGATAGCCATAGTTTAGCAGAAAGAGTAATGTACTTTTCTCAGTTATTGGGGATTTGAATATCTCAATCATTTATCAGACAGTTATTAGCAGTCTGACTAGCAGCTTCAAGTTTCTGGTGGATATTTGGAAAGCTTATCTATCCATTTTCCCTTTCGCCCAAATTTCTTCCTGTTTGTCTTACTATCCCGTTTGTGCAGGCAAGAAGAGAGAAGATCAGTGAGAGAATGAAAATGTTGCAGGACTTAGTTCCAGGTTGTAACAAGGTACGCTTTATCTCTTATATTGTCTGCAAGCAATGATTCGGCTGAAATTGTAAAAACAACCCTGTACTGTAAGAGTAGGTACAATTTGATTTTCAAACTTTTCACTTTGGTCAATTTTAAAGCCAAACGTATTACTGCAATGTAGTTATTGCTACTTTGACTGTTTAACACCTGGAAGATTATTGGTGTTGGTGGATGTTAGGTACCAAAAACACATAAAAACACAAGAAACTAATATATAGAAACTACAATATAACAATAGCCTTTCGTGAGGGTTATCGCTCTCCCAAATCCCATTAAGTCTTCCACTAAAAAAAAATGGTAACAGCCCAAACCCACCTCTAGTGGATATTGTCTTTTAAGCTTTTCCTTTCGAGCTTTCCCTCAAGGATTTTAAAACGCGTCTACTATGGAGAGGTTTTCATACCCTTATAAGGAATGCTTCGTTCCCCTCTCCGGATCTCACAATCCACCTCCCGTGGGGGCCAGCATCCTCGCTGGCACACCGCCCGGTAACTGGCTCTGCCATTTATAGCCCACCGCTAGCAAATACTGTCCTCTTTGGGCTCTTTCTTTCGGGTTTCCCCTCAAGGTTCTTGAAATGCGTCTACGAAGGAGAGGTTTCCACACCCTTCTAAGGAATGTTTCGTTCCCCTCTCTAACCGAGGTGGGATCTCACAAAAATCCACCCCTCTAAGGTCCCTAATACGCTTTATATAATCAATGCACCCCTAACTAATTGCCACTATATCCTTACTAATAACCTACTTATATTCCCAACATAACTCCTCTTAGTACTGTCACAGAGGAGCTTGTGTGAGAAGAGGACTTCTCTGTCTCTTCTCTTTTCAGGTTCTCTCTCAGTGTCCAGCTCTTAAACAGAAAAGGGTAAAAAATTGCTTAATTTAATAGATCTGAGATGTAGAAGACAGAGTGAAGGGATTGGTCAATTTTACTCCCAAACATGAACTATAGTTGCAACATGGCCCTTTCCATTATATCAACTAGCTTTCCTTCAAATACGTTACATCCTTGGTTCTTTCTATAACTGTGAAGTCCGAGAGAGAAACTCTGTAAGAAGAGAAGAAAACAGAGAGGTTGGGAATTCAAGAGAAGGAAAGAAATGAGAACAACAGCATGAGATAAAGAAAGCCACCGAGATGAATAGATATGGAGAAAGGAAAACTTGGAGAGAGTTTTCAATTGGAGTGGTCTGTGAAGATCAAGAGAATAACACTAGAACAAAGCTCTAATCTATGAAGTTTCATTAATCTTACTCCATGAAAAAGGGCAAAGTTAATTAAGGTGGTGAAATTTTCTGTTTTCTTTCTAGTTCTTAGAGTTGGATATATGAATCTTGAGTTTGGTTGCAATCCTTTTGAAAATCAAGTTCAAATTATAACTTTTCATTTGTATTTCCCTTGCATATGCATGTATTAGGTCATTGGAAAAGCACTTGTCCTTGATGAGATAATAAATTATATCCAATCATTGCAACGTCAGGTCGAGGTACTTATTCTAATCGATTGGTTAAGCATGTTGTTTAAAAAAAAAAAAAAATCTGATTCAATCTGAACTTTGGATATTTTGCTCAAACTTGTAGTTCCTCTCCATGAAGCTTGAAACTGTGAATTCCAGGATGAACATAAGCCCTGGCATAGAGGTTTTTACCGCAAAAAATGTAAGTAATATTCAAAGACCACTGAAACTCTCTAACGAGGGGGAAAAAAAAGAAGGGAGATTCGCATATGCTAACTATCTCATCTGACATTTCAGATTGTTAATCAACCATATGATGCAGCAGCTGGAATATTATATGGTTCACAAACAGCAAGAGAATATAGCCAAGGTGCACAACCTGAATGGTTGCATATGCAGATCGGTGGAAGTTTTGAAAGAACATCTTAGAACTTAATAGGCATCTTCTTATAACCAAAGGTCAAAATTATTTTGGCTTCCTCATTTAGTTCACAGTAGGTCTATTATATATGTTTGATCATTTGGTATCAAATACTTGTATTCTCTGCAGAAACTGAACCTACTTCCAAATTTGTATCTTACTGAGTAGTAATTTGAACTCATCATTCTAAGCTTCCTTTACTTCTTCAAATTCAGAGTTCCTTTTTTCTGGGGGCATTACTTTACAGATCGTTTAAAAAATTATAAATTAGGAAGTTCTGATTAACCGTAACGCTATGATCAGAGTGGTTTTCGAGTAATCAAACTACGAAGTTTGCTGCTTCCATGAATGGACTTGATGAATCTAAGGCTGTGTTCTTTCTGATTATTTGAAGTGTAATGATATGATACACATTGTTATATCACCTTCGACACTTTATGGGACAGAAGGAAGGGAAAGTATCAGTAACAAATAAACTACATAAATTATTATTACATGACTGCCTTCTAAGCAGTAAAGGTCATTCACTATATAGGAATGTGACTGAGATTACTAATGGCAAGGAAGAAAAGAACGCAACCAGTAGATAAGTGGGCAAATTGAGAATGAAACTAAGCAAACTTGGACTTTATGCTGTTGATAACATCATCATCGACTCGGAAGGTCTTGGTCAGAATTTGATTGGGAATTGGAGGATTTGAAGCGAATAAAGTTCGAGAGACGATCACAGCCCCGGGCAACTGACTGTTGAAAGCTGTGAGCAGAATTGCTTTGCTATGTCCAACATTATACTGGAAATGAATAAGTCCTCTGGGAATGACAAACATCTGCCCTACAGTCAAAACCTTGTAAAAGTACACATTACTTGTTGACACAAACCCAACAAGAACCTTCCCTTTAATAACGACAATGCTTTCAGTGGCACGAGGGTGCGAGTGAGGTGCATTTATTCCTCCAGGAGCAAGGTCGACACGGTTCATGGATATCCCAAGCGTATTGAGTCCTGGAAATGAAAGAACATTTCCTTGTGCAACAGCAAAACCGAAAGGATTGTCTGTGTTGCCCTCTTTGCTCAATCCATCAAAGAAGAAATCATCTGAAGTAACTTCTGCAACTGGCTTGCAAGGGAAGCCATTAAGAGATACAGTAGCATTTAAATCAGCAACACAGAAGTCCTGCAACGGATCAGGATCAGCTGACAAAGAGTGATAAGGAAGAAGCAACAATATAATGAAGCAACCAAGCATGTTCAAAGGTGAGCTTGTCAAAGCAATCATGGTGGCCAAGCAGTTTAGTCCCAGAAAGAGAATTAGCTCAAGCTTGCTAATGGAGATAGTTTAAGAGCGTTACAGAGACCTCTTAAATACTTTTCCTGGATTACCTGTCTCCTTCAACTCTTCTTTCTCAAGCAATATGTCAATGGAAAAATTATAATGATATGGACATAATCTGTTGGGGAGCCTTCCAAGCTGACCTTACAAATAATAAAAGCTTAAAACTAAGATTAACAGAGTCTTAATCCAGAAAAATCCATAGTGTTAGTTGGGTTTGGACAAGGATAAAGAAATAGGCGTTGGGATTTGATTCAGTCTCATATTCAGCATTGACCTGGTAACATCCTAACTTTTTTACTCCTCCTTGTCCAAGTTTTTCCCTAAAAAGGACACCAATTTTCTTCCCTAACCCTTTTTTTATTGCAACAGCCCAACCTCTCTTTAATGACAGAACATGGCCATTAGCTTGACATAAGCGATTACAAAGAAAGAGCTGATTTTAATAAGCAATATCACAGGAAGAATCCCCAGGAGCCAGGTCAACGTGATTAAATTTCACGAGTGTTACTATCAAGGTTCAAAGCCAATTGGTTCACGAGTTGGAAAAAATCAATAGTATGGGGTAAAGCTTTATAAAATAATCATGACAAACCTATAAACAATCACTCAAAGAACGTAATAATAGTTAACATTTGTTCACTAGACATATTTAATTATCTTCCTTTGAAAGATGCACAACAAATAATTATTGACCATGTAAGATGCGTGTGATTAAATCTCTCTTTAAAAATATAATAGAATTACAAGTCAAATTAATGAAATGATCAAGTGGTAAGAAATAGTCTTTCTGACTTAAAAAATGGTTAAGATTTAAAAATTGTTTTCTTCGAAAGTAAAACCTTACCAAACAAAAAATATTGTGAGTGTAAATCTCGAAAAGGAATTCAAAACAAACAAATACGCTTTTTAAATGAGTATTAAAATAACCATGTCTAACAAATAACCAAGTCTAAAGGTGAAAAGTTCTGAGTTCTAAAACAATGTATTCAGATTGTACCAGAGAATACGTTATAAAGATTAGGCTTCTACTCGTATTCGGTAGGTGGCTCAAGCTATAAAGGCCATGAAAGCTTACTGTGTAACATGAAATCAACGCATTCATACTCTGAACTAAGTAAATCTACTCACTAACTATCAAACATGGGCTCCTTTTTACTCTAGAATTACACAAATGATCCAAAACACCCCTCCTAAAAGTCCTTACACTCAAGTCAATATTCTAACTCTATTAACAACAGACAGGGAAATGGCTAAGAACTGACGGGCTGATAGTGAAGCGCAGTACTTACTTTAAGGCTAAAGTCAATATGAAGAAGTTCAAACAATAAAGGCATGTCTATTTCAAATGACCGAGTCTTAGGAGAAAGTGCACCTTCATTTCCTGATAACAAGCAACACCTTCTATTCCAGATGATGAAAGTGTTTGCAGAATGTCAACTGTTTGTTTGAAAACAACCAAAAAAGGGTTTCTTTTGTCAATAATATGCCATGGTTTTCTCGATGCTGCCTAAAGCATGCTTATACAAATAACAAAATTACATGTTATTCAGAGTAATACCGCATTTGGAAGCTACTCTTCCAATGGCTAATCATAACTTCCGCGTGATGGGCCTATCTGAAATAGTCGTACATATAATTTAACAGCTTTAAAAATTCCAAGCTCCAGATTGTCAAAGATGGCATCATTAGAGGTTGATTCTCTTCGAGTCCAGTATCATACCTTCATCCTGCGAAGACATGACAAGTAGGAAGTAAGAAACCAGAGAAAAAATTGGAATGGCAAACGATTCTTAGATTTCTCAGATGAAAGAAATTACTTGTCCAATCCAGCTGGGCTGATGGGAATCACACCAGATGGTGTTACAAGAGCATCGACTAAGACATCATTTGGAGTGAGTGGTATAATTCCTTCATCCATTATCTGTACTGAATAGGACAGTGCAACTGCAAAATCATGCCAATTGAGTTAAGTGAAGATGCAGGGGAAACAGGGTGAGCTGAAAATGGAAACTAAAGGGAGGTTCTACAACAAAGTAGAAAGCTTACACACATACCAAGGAGGGGCTGCTTCCAATTCCGTGCCTTCGCAAGCTCTTGGTAGTTCTTTAGGAAGGTATCATAATAACTGTTTTCATAACAATTATAGGATAAGATTCATTTGCAATAGGATGTAGAAGATCATACAGATTGAATATGGGCAAAAATCTAAACAAGCAAAGAAAAAAATACATAGGGGAGTGATTTACTATCATAATTAGGGGGTTACGTATCTAGCTTTAACTTCACAAATCAGCTCCAAATGAGCTAAAAGTTCATTAATAACACCAGAAGAAAGAAACCTCAAAAAGGTTAAATGCAAATCCATACCCTCCCCCTCGGCCTAGTCGTCTTCCTGATTTATCAAATGCGAGTCCTGGCAACAATCATCATCGACATATTAAAAAGTGATATCATGTTGCCTTCTAACCTATAAATAAACTGTAAACAATAGAAAATAGATATGAATATCTCACCTGGTAAGAGGAGTAAATCGATGGGGTCTTTTGTCTGCATAACTGCAAAACATCAATATATCAGCGGTGATACATTCAAGATGCAGAGATGGATTATGTCAAATCATTTCTTCGTTGAGAACAAACAAAAAGAAGAAAAAGGAGATCATATGGACAACAATGATGTTTGATTAATATCAATTATCACCATATGTGTTCTGTTATAATATATGCCAAAGCAGACTAGTGGCTAAGTGGAGGGAAAACACCATAAAAATTTACATTTGCTACCGCTATTAGCATGTATATCAAAGATAAAATTAATGGTACCACTCAGTTGAAAGGTCGAGAATGATGTACGCCTTCCTTATTTGAGCAAACATGTATGTCAGACCAGTTATTTTCTCTCTTAAAACATACATGGTTTATTTGGTATCAGTAAAATAATGTATTCCATGAAAACTTAACAAGGCTGTAAAAGGAATTTAACAAAATAAGTTGAGGATTTTTGGTATAAAAAAACACTAAGAGAATAGAAAATCCAGGAAAGCACTAGTGGTAGGTTGCGGAAATGGAGACAAGTCTTTAGGGGATGCCGGTATATGGAGTCTTTCAAAATGCAAAACACCAAAAGTTCATTTCTGGCTTTCGTTGAAGAATTAATAGATCTATTGACCATCCAAGACAATGAGGAATGGCCTGCCTTTTTGCTGGTGATAAACAAAAAATATTTCGGTCCCCGATGGTAGAGGAACAATTGTCTAAAGTTATTTGCAAAGCCATCCTAGCATTAGTTAAGAATTTAAGTTTCTATTGGTTCAATTTTAAGAATTTATTCTATGAGTGCTATACATAATAAGTATATCATTATCCCAGTGCAATATATAGTAGATAATAGATTAACCATTGAAACCACAAGTACAATCATTGAGCTGACTGATAATAGAAAATGAAAGAAGAGAGAAGGGGTGAAGTATCTAGTTACCATCTTCACGTTGATTTCCATCACCATCCACTGGAGCTGGTTCTAAGATATTCATTGAATTTGCAATAAGATCATCCATACGTGAAATATTGAACATCCGCATATGACTATTCTTGTCCTCCACACGCGGGACATAAATCTTCTTCGGATAACCATCTTTAGATAAAAAGAAACATGAAAACATTCACAAAGCTGCATAAAAGCATGCTAGCTACAAAAACATAACCTCCTATCATGAAACCAACATCAAGATCAAGAAATAACTCAATAATAGTTTAATATCACGAGTAACAACACTTCCATACTATGCTATGCATGCAGATCCACCATATCAAATACTCTGTTTTGAACCAGTTCATAGTATAACGATCAATTTCTCCTAATCTAATTGGTTAACTAGGTAACTAATTTTGTTTCTTTTATTTAACATTAAAACTTCAAATATAAAAACTTCCATTGAGCTTTACTGGCTTTATTAAATGTTGCCAAACCGATCCATGAAACTTTAGATATCTCATAAGAATGGAGCAGTACGTGGGTAATGAGTTTAAGAACACACCTTTTGGTGGGTGTTGCAAAGTCTCTGATAACAGTCTCGACGTATCAACTTCTCTTAAGGCACTGCAACTCACATAAGCACATAATCTCTGACTAGATTTAAACCACGGGGCCTCCAAAACGATACTCTGAATTGCATTGTCTGAGTAACAAGTAGAAAGCGGCGATTCATCAACATCAGAAGACGACACACAATCAATTGTTCTATGAATCCGATTAATATTTTCAGAAGAGCGAAGTAAATCGTTGAAGATAAGCAAGCAATCAGTACCTTCATGGGATCTGAGGGAAGGGTCCATGGCTTTGAGTGCTTTTCGAACGCTGGATCGAAGAACCCGTTTCTTCTCAAATATGGGCTTCAATTGTTCTTCATTTCCCGATTTGATGCTCTCGTTACTCGCCATTTTCGGGGACCCAGATGAGCGACACGATAATGGAAGAAGTGTTTGTTGGAAAGGTGAAAGCGCGAGGCGATTAAACAACAAATTGGCCGCGCTTGGCAATACTTTATAGTTTCGGATCATTGGGGCTTCAGAAATTGCCCACCTTCTGGCTTTTGGGCTTCGACCCACGTCCACTCCGGCTGGACTTCGATGATTCATCAATCCAAACGCAGCCGAATTTTGACATCCATTCACAAGTAAATTTGTTGGTTTTCCTTGTAGGAGCCCAGATTTACTCATCAAAGCCAAAATTCTCCAACTCCGACCCTCCCAATCCCAAAACATTTAAACAACAACAATATGCTTCCAAAATTATAGAAAGAGTGTGTAAGGTTGAGATTATTATCCTTTTTATGTATGATTTAAAAGCTTGTAATAAACTATAATTCAGATTCTCTAAATAAAAGTTATATTCTCCTCATAAAGTTGGTAGTAAATATTCTTTTAATATTATTTATTTATTTATATTTTTTCATCTTGGGTAGATATCTTTTACGAAAATAACATCATCTATACGACTCCCAACAAACTTCCCTTATTCGTCGACATCGTTTGGGCCCAATTATAAAAATATTCATAATATAATCTCATCGTAGTTTTATTCATAAACTTTCAATTTCAATAATATTGTTAAATTATAAATAAAGAAATAAAGAAATAAATAAACTTATATCACATTATTTTATTTAAAAATAAAAATATCATTTAACTTTCAAAATGTTCGGATAATACCTTCAAATGTATATTTTAATTTTGAAAATTTTGAAAATATTTAAGATATTATGAAACTTTTGAATCTTTTAGATTTTTTTTTTAAGTTCACAAACTTTTAAAAGTTAAAAATTTAAACCTTAAAAAAGAAAAAAATAATAATTTTATTAATTTAGAAAAAGAAAAAGAAGATGAGATATTTTTTAAAAGATTTAAAACTTGGCAGTAAATAAATTCAAATGAGGTTGCAATATCAAACTCCAAGACGGTGGGTCCCGACGCACGAACTCATCCAGTCAGATGCCACGTGGAGGGGATCCTCTACGGAATTCGTCGTGTACGTAATGGTGGAGCCATTGACTAAAAGTCAAACAAAAGATTGGACGGCTGAGATTGTGCCTTCAACCCCGAGACTGATCGAACCGAAAGGGCCCTTTCCAGGTACCCAATCCCCATCCTCTCTCCTCAGTAGAGTTCCACAGCGGGCGCCAAAAAAAGAACACAAAAGTCTGTGTCCAAAAGAAGGAAGAAGAGAGAGCAAACGAAAACAAACACAAACAGAGACGAAGACGATTAACAGCCAAATTCCTCGAAGAGCTCGAGCTGCGATTTCGACTGGTTTCTGGGTCAAGCATGGAGCTTCAGAATACAGTAAAAGAAGCCCTAAACGCACTGTACCATCACCCCGACGATGCCTTCCGTATGCAGGCCGATCGATGGCTTCAAGACTTCCAGCGCACTCTCGATGCCTGGCAGGTATTGGTTTCTGTCACTTCCTCGCTTTTTGGGTATTAGATAGATTTCACTTGCTTGATTGGGAAAAGTGGTTGAGGGGACTTTGTGATTTGCAACTTTGATTATTGGTTTGGTGTTCTTTTGTCTGTATCTTGCTTAATTTTAATCAACAAGTGGAGTTTGGCGAGTTCTAGTTACCGAACAATTCTTCATATGCGTCAGGGAGTGAGTTCTGTTTATGAGATTCTTTACTCTTTTCTGCTAGACTCGATTCGGCCGTGGGAGAATGTTGGAAAATATAACACCATCAAACCTAAGAATGGGACTTTTCCCCCTCCCATTGTCATATGGTATATGATAGTTTCACATACAGATTTTGATCGATTTCTGAAAAGGGAATTATAAATCATTTAAAAAGAACGGATTTCACGCTTGGAGATGGGATGAAAAAAACTTTTCGAATGAATTCATTGAAATACTATTGGGGACACTATAATTTCAATTGCTGGAGCTTATGCAACAAGCACATGTTAAACAATTATAATTTCCAAGCATCCAATTCAAGTTATTGTCTCTGCCTACATTATCGAGGATAGAGGTAGGAAAGACTTCAGTTGCTGTTTGCTTTCAGTAAGCTTCAAAATTGTTGCGTGGACCAATTCCAGGAGTAAATTAGATTAGATTTGAACAGGTTCATAGTTGGGTAGGGTTTCAATTCAAGTGTAGATCCATTAACTTTGACTCGTAAAGGGTGCATTTTAGATTCACATTTGCTTTTAAAGACGTCGAAGAGATGTGCTTGTAAGCTGTAACAGTTGAAAGCAAAATGTTCTTCAATTTCAGCATTTTAATGGAATCATGTTTGACAGACATAGATATTCATTTATGTATCCTCCAATACTTCAAACTTATGTTAGGTGCCTTTCACCTCAAATTTGATACAGTTAGATTCAATACAACATTCATCTGAATATTCTCTAATCGTCGTACTGGAGTTCTGGCCTGAATATATCCATAGCTTTTAAGTACTCTTCATTCTATGTGAGCATTTGCTGTCCTTTGCAGCAGCCTTGTGAATATTATTCATATATTTATTTAGAAAAGTTAAGGGTCTTTATTCTTTTAGGTTGCTGATAATTTGCTTCACGAACCCACCAGCAATTTGGAAACTTTGATCTTTTGCTCTCAAACACTTAGAAGCAAGGTATCTTTCTTTGATCTGTCGTTATTGAATATTTGTTATTTGAAGTTATGTATGAGTTCTTCAGTAATGAAGTAAAGTTCTTTGTTCATCATTATCCCAAAAAAAAAAAAAAAAAGAAGTAAAGTTGGTTTCAGCAAATAATGTTTGATTTTTTTCCCAGCATATAATGGTTGATTTTTTTCTGAGTTTTAGTCCACTATTTATCTAATCCAGGTACAGAGAGATTTTGAAGAACTTCCTTCAGAAGCTTTTCGGTCCTTGCGTGACTCATTGAATGTAAGAATGGCATTATAAATTTTAAGTAGCTAAGCTCTTAATCAACCCCACAGAATTTTTTTGTAAAAAACAATTTGCAAATATATAGTGCAATGCTGTAATATTTTTCAAGGTGTGGCTTTGCTTTCTGTTAGATATGAAATTTTTAGTTCTTGGCGAACATCTGATTATACATCTATTGGAATTACAGAGATTTATCATGGCACCAAATAATTTTTTGACTTCTAATTTCGTTCTCCATCTTATTACTGTTAAAATCTCCTTGTGGGAGATCTGGGCTGAGAAAAAGGAAGATTTCCCTGAATAAATAGGAAGTTATGGGAAATATATGACATTATTATTCGTGTAGTTTCCCCCTGGAGTGTTCTTATAATTCCTTGACGTGGATTTGGGAGGAAGTCACATCCTTTCACTTCTGTGAGTTGACAGTAAAATTCGTTTCTTAGAAATAAGTTAGCAATGTAACATTTTTGGCTTGGACCCTCATCGATACGAATAGTAAGAATTTTTTTTTTTCCCTTTTGGTGTGGGCCTGCAGAAAGTAATAACCCTTTGGCATTAAAGGTCAAATGAGATTTGAGTTTTCTTAGCTTTTTGTTTAGAACATGCAGTGTAACCTACTATATTTGTGATCTATTAATTTCATATGCAGAATTTGTTGAGAAAATTTCACAAGGGCCCACCTAAAGTCCGAACTCAGGTATTTTCTTCCTGAAAGTTAATATTATCAATTGATTTTCCCCTCTGATTGGAAGGATGGGTTCAGGTTAAATTTTTGTTTCATAGGTTAGCATAGCCGTGGCTGCATTAGCAGTACATGTTTCTGCTGATGATTGGGGAGAAGGTGGTATTGTCAATTGGCTCAGGAATGAGATGAACTCACATCCAGAGTATGTACCAGGATTTTTGGAGCTACTGACAGTTTTGCCTGAGGTATGAACTTGTGTTTATCTTTTCTTTATATTTGGAAGAAGTAATACTAAATCTTATCCTCAAAATGACGAACGTTGGAAACATTTCTTTTCTACATGAAAGTTAACTATATTTCACCCTGCTGGAAGAAAAGGCATTTTGAATTTTTTTGGCTTGAAATGGCCATGAAAGTATACAACTTCTGCTGGATTATTGCATATTTATATCAAGGGGCAAGTGATTACATGAATTGTGAAAGCTAACTGAATGAAATGCCTGATCCTTTGATTGTTCAAATTTTCTTTTAGATATCACGTATAAGTAGCATAAAGGCTATCAATTTTCATAGAGAGTATGGCGAATTAAATCCTTATTTTTATTGATTAGTGGTTTTAGATTATTTTATTGCTACCAAATGGTTTCATACGCTAGAATATTGTAAGAAAATTTGAGCTAATAGGGCATCAGCCGGAATATCTAATATCTTTCTCTGAAGATACATTAAAGTGTTTGAAGGGCTTTTAGGTGCTTTTATGTGTGTATATCATATTCCCCAAAATGGTCAGTTAGTTTTTGTTTCATGGCATGTTGCCGTGTTTCTTTGGCACCCCTGAATCAGGAAGTATACAATTACAAGATCGCAGCTCGCCCGGATAGACGCCGTCAATTTGAAAAGGAACTCACATCCCAAATGGAAGTTACCCTTAATATCTTGACTGCTTGTTTGAATATTAACGAGCTGAAGGAGCAGGTGGGAGTTTTTTAATCATAAGAATTGTGTCCTATATCTGAAGTTTGGACATTATGTCCTCCTACTCAAACAGAAGTTCCTCGATTTTTTATTTGCTTGGGTTTCATGGATGTTTCAGGTGCTCGAGGCATTTGCTTCTTGGCTTCGATTAAAGCATGGGTATGCCTGTTCTTCATGTCACTGTTTCTACACAATATATTAGATAGCACAAAAGATAGTTAGGAATGAAGTTCACTTTTTTAAATGTGTATATGGTGCTGATGTACACGTGGGCATGTGTATTTGAAGTATGATGTGGGTATATTTTAGATCAGTTTCTAGTGTCATAAAGAAGATTGAAGGCAAACCAGAAAGTCTTGACGCTTTGATTCTGGGGTTACACATGGAATTGGGTTAGGAATCTCATTTCTTGCTCAAATATCAGTTACAGAGTTGTATCAAGTTTTTGTAAAAAATAATTTGCATATCAACAGAATAATCTTTAATAACCTAGTTGTATTTTGAAACAAAATGACCTAAGTTAACTGGGAGCAAGTTACTAAACCCATTGAATGTAGTGGTGTGGTTTTGTAACGTAGCTAAAAGAAACAAGGCCTCATTTCTCAAGTGGTTATGGAGATTCCCATTAGAAGGAAATTCTTTGTGGCATCAAGTACAGTGATCTCATATTAAATCACCTATTGGTTGTTTCTCTAAAATTAAATATAAAGCAGCACTATAGGCCGCTGGAAAAAGGTTGAGGCTTAGTGATTTTGTGAAAAAAAAAAAAAAAAAAGAAAAACAGTGACACCCGATTCTCCCTCAAATACTCAAAATCTTTTTGATCTTGTAGCTCTAAAGACGATTGGGTTGAAATTTCTGGGATATTAACAACCTTTGGTTCGTTGACACCTTCTGAGGAACTTCTCTGATTAGAATTGCAAAACTGTTTGTCATAAATTTATCGAAGGGTGTTCATCTCATGACCACTAGAGGAGAAGATTTCGTCTCCATGATTGCTCAGATATATTTGTTCCCCTGCAAATCCGTTTTTCTTCTGTTTAGTGTGGCTCATAGTCTACCACAGGATCTTTTTAGAGCTATTGGGAGATGCTGCTACCTGAAGAAAATCAACGTTTTTTCTGGACGATCAGTAGCGAAGGGGACTTAACACTTATGCAAAAGTTCAAGAGAGACGTCTTAATTGCCATCTACAACCAGACAATTATATTTGTGCAATTCTTGTGGCAAGAGTGCTGTCCATTTATTTATGGAGTGCTCTTTCAATTCTCTGGATGGGAATGTTTCCAATTATTCAAGATTGACATAGTTCTACCTTGCTTGGTTTAACTAAGCATACCATCTCTCTTTATTGCCCTACTCTTGTTATGAAATCCTCAATTCACTGGACTGATGTAGTCGAAGCAATTTATCTGGATTGAGAGGAGTTGAAGTACCATGCATAGTCCTTAGCTATTTCATGGAAAACTTGGAAGGAGCGAGGATGTGGGGAATGTTTTTATCATGAGAAGTGTTTAGTTTCCGTGGTTTTCTTGTAGTGATAGTGAAGAGTTTCTATAATGTTCCTTTTATATATTACGGCAATAAAACTTAAGAGGTGTCTTAGAATCTTCGTAGCTTCATGAGCTGGAGATGGTCATCCAAGTCCACCCAGTTCCTCATCTTTTTTAATATAATTTTCTCTATTGTGAACATTTCTTTTTCCTGCATGATGGAATATGTCCAGGACATATTCAAGGTATGTTGATATGTTGTCCTAGATGCATTGGATTCTAACATCTAAACTTGAGAGAAGCACCTGCGCTTTGTCATGCCATTGGGTTTCCAGCATATGGTGCTTGCCCCTTGCTAGTAACTTTGACCTCAAAGGAATATAAGACATTTTGAAGACTTCGATGGGAGTTAGCTTATCTCTAAGCTCTATTTTAGTTTATTGCTTCAACTTGGAGCTTATTAAGTTCTTTTGTTATTATTTTGATCTTATGATGAGTGTCCTCTTCTAAAATTTGTTTCGTTTCCTATCAGAAAATTAAAATTAAAAGCTTCTGTTTGCGATTATTTTCATTCAGATTTCAGAATCTGCTTCTGTTGTGGTAGTCATGTATGGAATTCAAGCATTACAATTTAATGGCTTAGTTGAACTGCTTCTGGTTTCAGGATTCCAGGATCTATACTTGCTTCACATCCTTTAGTACTCACAGCTTTAGCAAGTTTAAATTCTGAACTTCTCTCAGAGGCATCTGTAAATGGTATTGCTTTAGATAGTGCCTTGAGTTTCTCATTGCTCATTGTTGTAAACTTAATTGACATTGCAACATCTGAAATCTGTTTTTCTGTTTCCTGAACTGATTTTGTTGTACAAATCAAGCAGTTTAGTAAAATATTTTTGGTCCCGTCCCCCTTCCCCCTCATTTATAGATTGAGATACGTGTGTCTACCTTATAAACGAAAAATAAATAGTAAGCCTGGTGTATATCATTCCTTAATTTACTGGGTGTATGCTTTTTTCGGTTTGGAGAATGTAGTTGATACCGTGTAGACTATGAACAGCTACCATGAAAAGGTGTTGGGGGGTGGGGAACTAAAGCAAATTTCTATGGCTACAAACGAGTGGTATTACAAGATTAGTGAGCTACATTGTCACATTTGCGGATGTGATTTAAAGCTACTGCCCGTCTGCTCGTTTTAGTTAATTCATATATCCCTTACCTTTATATAGCAGTTGAGATGTACTGGAATTTTTTAATGTTCAATTGATTTTTGTTTTCTTTCTTTATGTCATCCTTTTATATCTTGTTTGATTCAATGAGTAACGTCCATATCAAAAGATAATTTTGTTTTACATCCATGTGTGTCTTGGCCAGCGATGCTGAAGAAAACTTTGTTCTTTGTTTGTTTTCTGTCCATAAGAAGTGTGCGTCTTCTTTGTTCTTGGCCGGCTATGTAATGTTTCCCTTGTGTTGGCTAGTGTTGTTATGATATTTTATATATGTCTATATAATTGATTTAGACTCTTTGTATGTGTTCTACGTGTTTGTTCATTTGGAGTCCCATTCCCCGAGGTTACTAGTGAGCATTTGATGTGTATTCTCAATAACTTCTCGTTGGTTCTTTGGGAAGTTATTATAATTTTTTTTCTTTTTTCTTTGTGCAGTTATTTCTGAATTGATACACTATTCAGCAGCTGGAAGCTCAAGTGGTCTCCCAGCACACATGCCCTTAATTCAAGTAATTGTCCCTCAAGTAATGAGTTTGAAGGCACAACTAAGAGATTCTTCAAAGGTATTGCTATCACAGATTTCTCCATCTTTCGGTTCTATATCTTTGGTTTAAGAGAGTGCCATGTTTTCTTGTTGAAAGGCTAAGCCGCTAAGGACAGCTATGGTGTTGAGACCAATGATTTTTATCATTAGCTTTGTTTGTTTGTGCACGTTCCTTTTGTGATTGTTTTTTTACTTTGTGGGAGCAGGGTGTTACATACATATGTGCAAATTAATTACCTAACCATGATATAGCTACTGGTTGATGAGGTTTATTCATTCACCTTCTTCCTATTTTAATTTCTGCACTCAGGATGAAGAAGATGTGAAGGCTATTGCTCGGCTATTTGCTGACATGGGCGATTCATATGTTGAATTGATCGCTACTGGTAATAAATTTTATTACCTATTTGAGGGTTCATTGTTCTGAAACATTCACAACATTATTTTCCTAATTTTCTTTTATTATTTGTTGATCTACTTTCTAGGTTCTGATGAATCGATGTTAATAGTGCATGCCCTACTAGAAGTTACTTCCCACCCTGAATATGATATTGCCTCCATGACCTTTAACTTTTGGCATAGCCTTCAGTTGAACTTGACCAAAAGGTTATTTATTCTGGGCCCTACGACATCAACTATGGGTTTTTTAGACAACAAACATTTCAACCATATTTTGTGTGGGAGTTAATTTTACTTACGGTAATTTTAATATCCCAGGGATGCATATATTTCTTTTGGCAACGACGCTTCCATTGAAGCTGAGAGGAAAAGGAGGTTACAAATATTTTGTCCAGTCTATGAGTCACTTGTATCCTTGGTAAGTTTTCCACTTTCCAGAATTTTAACCCAAATTCAGAACTTCTACGTGAAAAGTTGTTAGTCTTAGTACTCCTTTCGATTCAATATTATTCCCTTCATTGTAGTGTACTATAAGACCACCATATGCTCATAAACGATTGTTATTACTCAGGTATTTTTCCACCAAAAATTGCTGCTTGAACCTCATTTTTTCCTGACGTTATTTGTTGGTAGCTAGAAAACTAGTATTTATAGCTGTATATGCTTGTTGGATTTATTCTGAGGGAATGACATATATCTGCGTACATAAATTTTGATCTTGATTCTCCAGCAAAATTATGTTCGCAGGTTAGTTTCAGAGTTCAATACCCTAATGACTATCAAGACCTTTCTTATGAGGACCTCAAGGAATTCAAGCAGACTAGATATGGTAGTAACATCGCTTAGTTCGTTGAATATGTTCAATCAAATATTACTAGTTTTTTTGAGATATAATTTCTGTTATTAAGGTGCTTAGTTCGTTGAATATGTTCAATCAAATATTACTAGTTTTTTTGAGATATAATTTCTGTTATTAAGGTGCCGTTCTTTTAGTAGATGTACTTCGCAGTTGTATCAGGAAATCTTTCTTTATTATGTCTAGTGGCTTAGTTTTCCATTGTTCATTTTCCATGTATAATTCCGTAAACTGGTGACTAAACAAAATGAAATATTTGTATATATCCAGCTGTTGCAGATGTCTTAATTGATGCAGCATTGGTTTTAGGAGGTGATATGACTCTGAAAATTCTTTACGTGAGGCTTGTGGAGGTGTGTTTCTTGCAATCAAGTTATTCTGCGTTTTAATAAATTACTCATAAAGCATGTAAAAGTTGTGTATGACTTGTATTTTTAGCCTTGGCTACCTTTTGTAGTTATATTCGTAGGTGTCTCAACTGAAAATGAGTTGTAAGAAGAAATAATTTGCAAACCACCAACCAGCCGACAGGGATTATTTCAAGTGATGGTGGCCACCGGCCTAGAATTTAATATCTTACAAGTTTCTTTGGCAATCAAATGTAGTAGTAGAGTTAGATACTTGTCTTGTGAGAGTAGTTGAGGTGCTCCTAAGCTTGTCAAACACTCGCATATAAAGAAGAAAAAAGAAGAAGAATAAAAAAAATTAGAATTGGCCTATTAAGTAAATAACCATACATCAATTAATTTTGTTTCTACTGCCTGTCAAAGTGGATCGAGTTCTGCATTTGGTTGATGCATTTTCAAATATTATCATAGGCTGTTACAAGCTGTGGAAACAGTGAACCAAGTGAATGGCGTCCAGCAGAGGCTTCTTTGTTTTGCATCCGTGCTATATCAAATTATGTTTCAGTTGGTGAAGCAGAAATAATGCCCCAGGTCAAATATCTTCCTATTTTGTTCCGCCTCTACAATGATTGACAATTTTATTACCATACATTGTTTACCCTCTTCTATTACATAGTTCTGCATACATTTTGTTCTACGAAGGAAAAGTTCTCAAACATCTGTTGTTTGTCCTCCAATTAGTCAAGCAAGGCCACAGTACTCTTTCGCACCCCCCCCCCCCCCC